>NC_021163.2:41703968-41729607 GCF_000331145.2 Cicer arietinum | reverse complement strand
TAAATGTTAAACCAATGACACAAACACACCTATTGGATGCACAAGATTGGTTAAAAACCCTAATTATAAAAGAATAAGCTTAGGGAGGACGAAAATAACCTAAATGTTAATCCAATGACCCCAACTGAACTTATAGGATGCACAAGATTGGTTAAAATGCCTAATTGGACAAGAATAAGCCTATGGAGGATGAAAAGGACCTAAATTTTAATCTAATGACACAAATGAAATTATTGGGTACACAAGTTTGGTTAAAAACCCTAAATGGACAAGAATTAGCCTAGGGAGGACGAAAATGACCTAAATGTTAATCCAAGGACACAAATGAACTTATTGGATGCACAAGATTGGTTAAAAACCCTAATTGGACAAGAAAAAACCCAGGGAGCATGAAAATGACTTAAATGTTAATCCAATGACCCAAATGAACTTATTGGATGCACAAGATTGGTTAAAAGGCCTAATTCGACAACAATAAGCTTATGGAGGATGAAAATGACCTAAATGTTAATCCAATGACCCAAATGAAGTTATTGGATGCACAAGATTTGTAAAAAAAACCCCCAATTGGAAAAGAATAAGCATAGGGAGGACGGAAATGACCTAAACGTTAATCCAATGACAGAAATGAACATATTGGATGCACAAGATTTTTTAAAAACCCTAATTGGACTAGAATAAGCCTAGGGAGGACGAAAATGACCTAAATGTTAATCCAATGAAACAAATGAACTGATTTGATACACAAGATTGGTTAAAAACCCTAATTGGACTAGAATAAGCCTAGGGAGGACGAAAATGACCTAAATGTTAATCCAATGAAACAAATGAACTGATTTGATACACAAGATTGGTTAAAAACCCTAATTGGACTAGAATAAGCCTAGGGAGGACGAAAATGACCTAAATGTTAATCCAATGAAACAAATGAACTGATTTGATACACAAGATTGGTTAAAAACCCTAATTGGACTAGAATAAGCCTAGGGAGGACGAAAATGACCAAAACGATAATCAAATGACACAAATGAACTTATTGGATGCACACGATTGGTTAAAAACCATAAATGGACAAGAATAAGCCCAGGGAGGACGAAAATGACCTAAATGTTAATCCAATGACCAAAATGAACCAATTAAATGAACAAGATTGATTGAAAATCCTAATTGGACTAGAATAAGCCTAGGGAGGACGAAAACGACCGAAATGATAAGCCAATTGAACAAATGAACTTATTTGATGCACAAGATTGGTTAAAACCCCTAAATGGACAAGAATTAGCCTAGGGAGGACGAAAATGACCTAAATGTTAATCCAATGACACAAAGGAACTTATTAGATGCACAAGATTGGTTAAAAACCGTAATTGGTGAAGAATAAGCCTAGGGGGACGAAAATGATCTAAATGTTAATCCAATGACCCAAATGAACTAATTGAATGCACAAGATAGATTAAAAAACCTAATTGGAATAGAATAAGCCTAGGGAGGACCAAAATGACTTTAATGTTACTCCAATGACACAAACTTACTTATTGGATGCACAAGATTTGTTAAAAACCCTAATTGGACTAGAATAAGCTTAGCGAGGACGAAAATGACCTAAATGTTCATCCAATGACACAAACACACCTATTGGATGCACAAGATTGGTTAAAAACCCTAATTGGACTAGAATAAGCTTAGCGAGGACGAAAATGACCTAAATGTTCATCCAATGACACAAACACACCTATTGGATGCACAAGATTGGTTAAAAACCCTAATTGGACTAGAATAAGCTTAGCGAGGACGAAAATGACCTAAATGTTCATCCAATGACACAAACACACCTATTGGATGCACAAGATTGGTTAAAAACCCTAATTGGACTAGAATAAGCTTAGCGAGGACGAAAATGACCTAAATGTTCATCCAATGACACAAACACACCTATTGGATGCACAAGAATGGTTAAAAACCCTAATTAGAAAAGAATAAGTTTAGGGAGGACAAAAATGACCTAAATGTTAATCCAATGACCCAAATGAACTTATAGGATGCAAAAGATTGGTTAAAAGCCCTAATTGGACAAGAATAAGCCTATGGAGGATGAAAAAGACCTAAATGTTAATCTAATGACACAAATTAACTTATTTTGGACTAGAATAAGCCTAGAAGGACGATAATGACCTAATGTTAATCCAATGACACAAACACACCTATTGGATGCACAAGAATGGTTAAAAACCCTAATTAGAAAAGAATAAGTTTAGGGAGGACAAAAATGACCTAAATGTTAATCCAATGACCCAAATGAACTTATAGGATGCAAAAGATTGGTTAAAAGCCCTTATTGGACAAGAATAAGCCTATGGAGGATGAAAAAGACCTAAATGTTAATCTAATGACACAAATTAACTTATTGGGTACACAAGATTGGTGAAAAACCGTAATTGGACTGAAATAAGCCTAGGGAGGACGAAAATGACCTAAATGTTAATCCAATGACACAAATGAACTTATTGGATGAAAAAGATTGGTTAACAACCCTAATTGGACAAGAATAAGCCTATGGATAACGAAAATGACCTAAATGTTAATCCAAGGACAACAATGAACTTATTCGATGCACAGGATTGGTTAAAAACCCTAATTGGACAAGAAAAAGCCCAGGGAGCATGAAAATGACTTAAATGTTAATCCAATGACACAGAGGAACTTATTAGGAGCACAAGATTGGTTAAAAACCCTAATTGGTAAAGAATAAGTTTAGGGAGGACGAAAACGACCAAAATGTTAATCCAATGACCCAAATGAACTAATTGAATGCACAAGATTGATTAAAAACCCTAATTGGACAAGAATAAGCCTTGGGAGGACGAAAATGACCTAAATATTAATCCAAGGACAACAATGAACTTATTGGATGCACAGGATTGGTTTAAAACCCTAATTGAACAAGAAAAAGCCCAGGGAGCATGAAAATGACTTAAATGTTAATCCAATGACACGGAGGAACTTATTAGATGCACAAGATTGGTTAAAAACCCTAATTGGTAAAGAATAAGTCTAAGGAGGACGAAAACGACCAAAATGTTAATCCAATGACCCAAATGAACTAATTGAATGCACAAGATCGATTAAAAAACCTGATTGGACTAGAACAAACCTAGGGAGGACGAAAATGACCTAAATGTTACACCAATGATACAAACACACCTATTGGATGCATAAGATTTGTTAAAAACCCTAATTGGACTAGAATAAGCCTATGGAGGACGAAAATGGCCTAAATGTTAATCCAATGACACAAATGAACTTATTGGGTACACAAGGTTGGTTAAAAACCCTAATTGGACTAAAATAAGCCTAGGGAGGACGAAAATGACCTAAATGTTAATCCAATGACACAAATGAACTTATTGGATGCAAAAGTTTGGTTAAAAACCATAAATGGACAAGAATTGGCCTAGGGAGGACGAAAATGACCTAAATGATAATCCAATGACACAAATGAACTTATTGGATGCAAAAGAGTTGTTTAAAACCCTAATTGGACTAGAATAAGCCTAGGGAGGACGAAAATGACCTAAATGATAATCAAATGAGACAAATGAACTTATTGGATGCACACGATTGGTTAAAAACCCTAAAGGGACAAGAATAAGCCTAGGGAGGACGAAAATGACCTAAATGATAATCCAATGACACAAATGAACTTATTAGATGCACAAGATTGGTTAAAAACCGTAATTGGACAAGAATAAGCCTAGGGAGGACGAAAATGACCTAAATGTTAATCCAATGAAACAAATGAACTTATTTGATGCACAAGATTGGTTAAAAACCCTAAATGGAGTAGAATAAGCATAAAGAGGGCGAAAATGACCTAAATGATAATCAAATGACACAAATGAACTTATTGGATGCACACGATTGGTTAAAAACCCTAAAGGGACAAGAATAAGCCTAGGGAGGACGAAAATGACCTAAATGATAATCAAATGACACAAATGAACTTATTGGATGCACACGATTGGTTAAAAACCCTAAAGGGACAAGAATAAGCCTAGGGAGGACGAAAATGACCTAAATGATAATCAAATGACACAAATGAACTTATTGGATGCACACGATTGGTTAAAAACCCTAAAGGGACAAGAATAAGCCTAGGGAGGACGAAAATGACCTAAATGATAATCAAATGACACAAATGAACTTATTGGATGCACACGATTGGTTAAAAACCCTAAAGGGACAAGAATAAGCCTAGGGAGGACGAAAATGACCTAAATGTTAATCCAATGACACAAATGAACATATTGGATGCATAAGTATGGTTAAAAACCCAAAATGGACAAGAATTAGCCTAGGGAGGACGAAAATGACCTAAATGTTAATACAAGGACAACAATGAACTTATTGGATGCACAAGATTGGTTAAAAACCCTAATTGGACAAGAAAAAGCCCAGGGAGCATGAAAATGACTTAAATGTTAATCCAATGACACAAATGAACTTATTGGGTACACAAGATTGGTTAAAAACCCTAATTGGACAAGAAAAAGCCCAGGGAGCATGAAAATGACTTAAATGTTAATCCAATGACACAGAGGAAATTATTAGACGCACAAGATTTGTTAAAAACCCTAATTGGTAAAGAATAAGCCTAGGGAGGACGAAAATGACCAAAATATTAATCCAATGACCCAAATGAACTAATTGAATGCACGAGATTGATTAAAAAACCTAATTGGACTAGAACAAGCTTAGGGAGGACGAAAATGACCTAAATGTTACTCCAATGATACAAACTTACTTAATGGATGCACAAGATTTGTTAAAAACCCTAATTCGACTAGAATAAGCCTAGGGAGGATGAAAATGACCTAAATGTTAATCCAATGACACAAATGAACTTATTGGGTACACAAGATTGGTTAAAAACCCTAATTGGACTAAAATAAGCCTAGGGAGGACGAAAATGACCTAAATGTTAATCCAATGACACAAATGAACTTATTGGATGCACAAGTTTGGTTAAAAACCCTAAATAGACAAGAATTGGCCTAGGGAGGACGAAAGTTTTCTAAATGTTAATCCAATGACACAAATGAACTTATTGGATGCACAAGATTGGTTAAAAACCCTAAAGGGACAAGAATAAGCCTAGGGAGGCAAAAATGACCTAAATGTTCATCCAATTACTCAAACACACCTATTGGATGCACAAGATTGGTTAAAAATCCTAATTGGACAAGAGTTAATCCAATGACACAAATGAACTTATTGGGTACACAAGATTGGTTAAAAATCCTAATTGGACAAGAGTTAATCCAATGACACAAATGAACTTATTGGGTACACAAGATTGGTTAAAAATCCTAATTGGACAAGAATAAGCCTAGGGAGGACGAAAGTAACCTAAATTTTAATCCAATGATACAAATGAACTTATTGGATGCACAAGATTTGTTGAAAACCCTAATTGGACTAAAATAAGCCTAGGGAGGACAAAAAGGACCTAAATGTTAATCCTATGACTCAAACACACCTATTGGATGCACAAGATTGGTTAAAAACCCTAATTGGACAAGAATAAGCCTAGGGAGGCAAA
Organism: Cicer arietinum; assembly: GCF_000331145.2. Taxonomy (NCBI): domain Eukaryota; kingdom Viridiplantae; phylum Streptophyta; class Magnoliopsida; order Fabales; family Fabaceae; genus Cicer; species Cicer arietinum. The sequence continues at coordinate 41,724,008 of NC_021163.2, read as the reverse complement.
AATGACCTAAATGTTAATCCAATGACACAAATGAACTTATTGGATGCACAAGATTGGTTAAAAATCCTAATTGGACAAGAATAAGCCTAGGGAGGCAAAAATGACCTAAATGTTAATCCAATGACACAAATGAACTTATTGGATGCACAAGATTGGTTAAAAACCCTAATTGGACAAGAATAAGCCTAGGGAGGCAAAAATGACCTAAATGTTAATCCAATGATACAAATGAACTTAAGGGATGCACATGATTTGTTAAAAACCCAAATTGGACTAGAATAAGCCTAGGGATGACGAAAATGACCAAAATTTTAATCCAATGAAACAAATGAACTGATTTGATGCACAAGATTGGTTAAAAACCCTAATTGGACTAGAATAAGCCGAGGGAGGACGAAAATGACCTAAATGATAATCAAATGACACAAATTGACAAGAATAAGCCTAGAGAGGACGAAAGTGACCTAGATGTTAATCCAAGGACACAAATGAACTTATTAGATGTACAAGATTGGTTAAAAATCCTAATTGGACAGAAATAAGCGTAGGGAGAACGAAAATGAGCTAAAGGTTAATCCAATGACACAATAAACTTATTGGATGCACAAGATTTGTTGAAAACCCAAATTTGACAAGAATAAGCCTAGGGAGGACGAAAGTTTTCTAAATGTTAATCCAATGACACAAATGAACTTATTGGATGCACAAGAATTGTTAAAAACCCTAATTGGACTAGAATAAGCCTAGGGAGGACGAAAATGACCTAAATGTTAATCAAATGACATAAGTGAACTTATTTGAGACACAAGATTGGTTAAAAACCCTAATTGGGCTAGAATAAGCCTAGGGAGGACGAAAGTTTTCTAAATGTTAATCCAATGACACAAATGAACTTATTGGATGCACAAGATTGGTTAAAAATCCTAATTGGACAAGAATAAGCCTAGGGAGGACGAAAGTTACCTAAATTTTAATCCAATGATACAAATGAACTTATTGGATGCACAAGATTTGTTGAAAACCCTAATTTGACAACAATAAGCCTAGGGAGGAAGAAAATGACCTAAATGTTAAACCAATGACACAAACACACCTATTGGATGCATAAAATTTGTTAAAAACCTTAATTGGACTAGAATAAGCCTAGAAGGACGAAAATGACCTAAATGTTAAACCAATGACACAAACACACCTATTGGATGCTCAAGATTCGTTAAAAACCCTAATTATAAAAGAATAAGCTTAGGGAGGACGAAAATAACCTAAATGTTAATCCAATGACCCAAATGAACTTATAGGATGGACAAGATTGGTTAAAAGCCCTAATTGGACAAGAATAAGCCTATCGAGGATGAAAAGGACCTAAATGTTAATCTAATGACAGAAATGAATTTATTGGGTACACAAGTTTGGTTAAAAACCCTAATTCGACAAGAATAAGCTTATGGAGGATGAAAATGACCTAAATGTTAATCCAATGATCCAAATGAAGTTATTGGATGCACAAGATTTGTAAAAAACCCTAATTGGACAAGAATAAGCCTAGGGAGGACGGAAATGACCTAAATGTTAATCCAATGAGACAAATGAACATATTGGATGCACAAGATTTGTTAAAAACCCTAATTGGACTAGAATAAGCCTTGGGAGGACGAAAATGACCTAAATGTTAATCCAATGACACAAACACACCTATTGGATGCACAAGATTGGTTAAAAACCCTAATTGGACAAGAATAAGCCTAGGGAGGACCAAAATGACCTAAATGTTAATCCAATGACCAAAATGAACTAATTGAATGCACAAGATTGATTTAAAATCCTAATTGGACTAGAATAAGCCTAGGGAGGACGAAAATGACCTAAATGTTAATCCAATGAAACAAATGAACTGATTTGATACACAAGATTGGTTAAAAACCCTAATTGTACTAGAATAATCGTAGGGAGGACGAAAATGACCTAAATGGTAATCAAATGACACAAATGAACTTATTGGATGCACACAATTTGTTAAAAACCCTAAAGGGACAAGAATAAGCCTAGGGAGGACGAAAATGACCTAAATGTTAATCCAATGACCAAAATGAACCAATTGAATGCACAAGATTGATTTAAAATCCTAATTGGACTAGAATAAGCCTAGGGAGGACGAAAATGACCTAAATGTTCATCCAACTACACAATTGAACTTATTGGATGCACAAGATTGGTTAAAAACCCTAATTGGACAAGAATAAGCCTAGGGAGGACCAAAATGACCTAAATGTTAATCCAATGACCAAAATGAACCAATTGAATGCACAAGATTGATTTAAAATCCTAATTGGACTAGAATAAGCCTAGGGAGGACGAAAATGACCTAAATGTTAATCCAATCAAACAAATGAACTTATTTGATGCACAAGATTGGTTAAAAACCCTAAATAGACTAGAATAAGCCTAAGGAGGACGAAAATGACCTAAATGATAATCAAATGACACAAATGAACTTATTGGATGCACAAGATTGGTTAAAAGCCCTAATTGGACAAGAATAAGCCTAGGGAGGACGAAAATGACCTAAATGTTAATCCAATGACACAAATGAACTTATTGGATGCATAAGTTTGGTTAAAAACCCAAAATGGACAAGAATTAGCCTAGGGAGGACGAAAATGACCTAAATGTTAATCCAAGGACAACAATGAACTTATTGGATGCACAAGATTGGTTAAAAACCCTAATTGGACAAGAAAAAGCCCTGGGAGCATGAAAATGACTTAAATGTTAATCCAATGACACAGAGGAACTTATTAGATGCACAAGATTGGTTAAAAACCCTAATAGGTAAAGAATAAGCCTAGGGAGGACGAAAATGACTAAAATGTTAATCCAATGACCCAAATGAACCAATTGAATGCACAAGATTGATTAAAAAACCTAATTGGACTAGAACATGCCTAGGAAGGACGAAAATGACCTAAATGTTACTCCAATGATACAAACTTACTTATTGGATGCACAAGATTTGTTAAAAACCCTTATTGGACTAGAATAAGCCTAGGGAGGACGAAAATGACATAAATGTTAATCCAATGACACAAATGAACTTATTGGATGCACAAGATTGGTTAAAAGCCCTAATTGGACAAGAATAAGCCTAGGGAGGATGAAAATGACCTAAATGTTCATCCAATGACACAAATGAACTTATTGGATGCACAAGATTGGTTAAAAGCCCTAATTGGACAAGAATAAGCCTAGGGAGGACGAAAATGACATAAATGTTAATCCAATGACACAAATGAACTTATTGGGTACACAAGATTGGTTCAAAGCCCTTATTGGACTAAAATAAGCCTATGGAGGACGAAAATGACCTAAATGTTAATCCAATGACACAAATGAACTTATTGGATGCACAAGATTGGTTAAAAGCCCTAATTGGACAAGAATAAGCCTAGGGAGGACGAAAATGACCTAAATGTTCATCCAATGACACAAATGAACTTATTGGATGCACAAGATTGGTTAAAAGCCCTAATTGGACAAGAATAAGCCTATGGAGGATGAAAATGACCTAAATGTTAATCTAATGACACAAATGATCTTATTGAATACAAAAGATTGGTTAAAAACCCTAATTGGACTAGAATAAGCCTAGAGAGGACGAAAATGACCTAAATGTTAATCCAATGACACAAATGAACTTATTGGATGCAAAAGATTGGTTAACAACTGTAATTGGACAAGAATAAGCCCAGGGAGCATGAAAATGACTTAAATGTTAATCTAGTGACACAAATGAACTTATTAGATGCACAAGATTGGTTAAAAATCTTAATTGGAAAAGAGTAAGCTTAGGGAGGACGAAAATGACCTAAATGTAATCCAATGACACAAACGAACTTATTGGATGCACAAGATTTGTTGAAAACCCTAATTTGACAAGAATAAGCCTAGGGAGGACGAAAATGACCTAAATGTTAATCCAATGGCACAAACACGCCTATTGGATGCACAAGATTGGTTAAAAACCCTAATTAGGAAAGAATAAATTTAGCGAGGACGAAAATGACCTAAATGTTAATCCAATGACCTAAATGAACTTATAGGATGCACAAGATTGGTTAAAAGCCCTAATTGGACAAGAATAAGCCTATGGAGGATGAAAAGGACCTAAATGTTAATCTAATGACACAAATGAACTTATTGGATGCACAAGATTGGTTAAAAGCCCTAATTGGACAAGAATAAGCCTATGGAGGATGAAAAGGACCTAAATGTTAATCTAATGACACAAATGAACTTATTGGGTACACAAGATTGGTTAAAAACCCTAATTGGACTAAAGTAAGCCTAGCGAGGACGAAAGTTTTCTAAATGTTAATCCAATGACACAAATGAACTTATTGGATGCACAAGATTGGTTAACAACTGTAATTGGACAAGAATAAGCCGAGGGAGCATGAAAATGACTTAAATGTTAATCTAGTGACACAAATGAACTTATTAGATGCACAAGATTGGTTAAAAATCTTAATTGGACAAGAGTAAGCTTAGGGAGGACGAAAATGACCTAAATGTAATCCAATGACACAAATGAACTTATTGGATGCACAAGATTTGTTGAAAACCCTAATTTGACAAGAATAAGCCTAGGGAGGACGAAAATAACCTAAATGTTAATCCAATGAAACAAACACACCTACTGGATGCACAAGATTGGTTAAAAACCCTAATTAGAAAAGAATAAGTTTAGGGAGGACGAAAATGACCTAAAAGTTAATCCAATGACCCAAATGAACTTATAGGATGCACAAGATTGGTTAAAAGCCCTAATTGGACAAGAATAAGCCTATGGAGGACGAAAAGGACCTATATGTTAATCTAATGACACAAATGAACTTATTGGATGCACAAGATTGGTTAAAAATCCTAATTGGACAAGAATAAGCCTAGGGAACACGATTTGTTAAAAACCCTAATTGGACTAGAATAAGCCTAGGGAACACAAAAATGACCTAAATGTTTATCCAATGAAACAAATGAACTGATTTGATGCACAAGATTGGTTAAAAACCCTAATTGGACTAGAAAAAGCCTAGGGAGGACGAAAATGACCTAAATGTTAATCAAATGGCACAAACACACCTATTGGATGCACAAGATTGGTTAAAAACCCTAATTGGACTAGAAAAAGCCTAGGGAGGACGAAAATGACCTAAATGTTAATCAAATGGCACAAACACACCTATTGGATGCACAAGATTGGTTAAAAACCCTAATTGGACTAGAAAAAGCCTAGGGAGGACGAAAATGACCTAAATGATAATCAAATGACACAAATGAACTTATTGGATGCAAAAGATTGGTTTAAAACCCTAAATTGACAAGAATAAGCCTAGGGAGGACGAAAATGACCTAAATGTTAATCCAAGGACACAAATGAACTTATTAGATGTACAAGATTGGTTAAAAATCCTACTTGGACCGGAATAAGCGTAGGGAGGACGAAAATGACCTAAATGTTAATCCAATGACACAATAAACTTATTGGATGCACAAGATTTGTGAAAACCCAAATTTGACAAGAATAAGCCTAGGGAGGACGAAAATGAGCTAAATGTTAATCCAATGACACAAATGAACTTATTGGATGCACAAGAATTATTAAAAACCCTAATTGGACTAGAATAAGCCTAGGGAGGACGAAAATGACCTAAATGTTAATCAAATGGCACAAACACACCTATTGGATGCACAAGATTGGTTAAAAACCCTAATTATAAAAGAATAAGTTTAGGGAGGATGAAAATGACCTAAATGTTAATCCAATGACTCAAATGAACTTATAGGATGCACAAGATTGGTTAAAAGCCCTAATTGGACAAGAATAAGCCTATGGAGGATGAGAAGGACCTAAATGTTAATCTAATGACACAAATGAACTTATTGGGTACACAAGATTGGTTAAAAACCCTAATTTGACTAAAATAAGCCTAGGGACGACGAAAGTTTTCTAAATGTTAATCCAATGACACAAATAAACGTATTGGATGCACAAGATTGGTTAAAAATCCTAATTAGACAAGAATAAGTCTAGGGAGGAAAAAATGACCTAAATATTAAACCAATGATACAAATGAACTTATGGGATGCACATGATTTGTTAAAAACCCTAATTGGACTAGAATAAGCCTAGGGAAGACGAAAATGACCTAAATATTAATCCAATGAAACAAATGAACTGATTTGATGCACAAGATTGGTTAAAAACCCTAATTGGACTAGAAAAAGCCTAGGGAGGACGAAAATGACCTAAATGATAATCAAATGACACAAATGAACTTATTGGATGCACAAGATTGGTTAAAAACCCTAAATTGACAAGAATAAGCCTAGGGAGGACGAAATTGACCTAAATGTTAATCCAATGACACAAATGAACTTATTAGATGTACAAGATTGGTTAAAAATCCTAATTGGACAGGAATAAGCGTAGGGAGGACGAAAATGACCTAAATGTTAATCCAATGACACAATAAACTTATTGGATGCACAAGATTTGTGAAAACCCAAATTTGACAAGAATAAGCCTAGGGAGGATGAAAATGACCTAAATGTTAATCAAATGACACAAACACACCTATTGGATGCACAAGATTGGTTAAAAACCCTAATTATAAAAGAATAAGCTTAGGGAGGACGAAAATGACCTAAATGTTAATCCAATGACACAAATGAACTTATTAGATGTACAAGATTGGTTAAAAATCCTAATTGGACAGGAATAAGCGTAGGGAGGACGAAAATGACCTAAATGTTAATCCAATGACACAAATGAACTTATTAGATGTACAAGATTGGTTAAAAATCCTAATTGGACAGGAATAAGCGTAGGGAGGACGAAAATGACCTAAATGTTAATCCAATGACACAAATGAACTTATTAGATGTACAAGATTGGTTAAAAATCCTAATTGGACAGGAATAAGCGTAGGGAGGACGAAAATGACCTAAATGTTAATCCAATGACACAAATGAACTTATTAGATGTACAAGATTGGTTAAAAATCCTAATTGGACAGGAATAAGCGTAGGGAGGACGAAAATGACCTAAATGTTAATCCAATGACACAAATGAACTTATTGGATGCAAAAGATTGGTTAACAACCCTAATTGGACAAGAATAAGCCTAGGGAGGACGAAAATGAACTAAAAGTTAATCCAAGGAAACCAATGAACTTCGTGGATGCACAAGATTGGTTAAAAACCCTAATTCGACTAGAATAAGCCTAGGGAGGACGAAAATGACCTAAATGTTAATCCAATGACACAAATGAACTTATTGGATGCACAAGTTTGGTTAAAAACCCAAAATGGACAAGAATTAGCCTAGGGTGGACGAAAATGACCTAAATGTTAATCCAAGGACACAAATGAACTTATTGGATGCACATGATTGGTTAAAAACCCTATTTGGACAAGAAAAAGCCCAGGGAGCATGAAAATGACTTAAATGTTAATCCAATGACACAGAGGAACTTATTAGATGCACAAGATTGATTAAAAACCCTAATTGGTAAAGAATAAGCCTAGGGAGGACGAAAATGACCAAAATGTTAATCCAATGACCCAAATGAACTAATTGAATGCACAAGATTGATTAAAAAACCTAATTGGACTAAAACAAGCCTAGGGAGGACGAAAATGACCTAAATGTTACTCCAATGATACAAACTAAGTTGTTGGATGCACATGATTTGTTAAAAACCCTAATTGGACTAGAATAAGCCTAGGGAGGACGAAAATGACCTAAATGTTAATCCAATGACACAAACATACCTATTGGATGCACAAGATTGGTTAAAAACCCTAATTGGACAAGAATAAGCCTAGGGAGGACAAAATGACCAAAATGTTAATCCAATGACCCAAATGAACTAATTGAATGTACAAACCTTGCATAGAAGAAGACCATTGCGAACTATATTTAAAATCTATAAATAATTATTAACTGTCTAAAGAAATAACTTCAATAATTTAAGATGTTGGAAAGGACCCTTGCTAAGAACTTTGATATATGCATCCATCAACAAAAATCTTACATATGGATGACACAAAAGAAATTAATAAAATATAAAAAAATTGATGGATAAAATTATAATATATAATTGAGCTTTGACTTGCCACTGATGGAAACATGGTAATACTGAGATTTGAAGTTGATAGAGAAAGGCCAACAGACGAACAAAATGTGAAATTTCTAAATCTCAATCTTCTATGTAACATTATAAATTCAAGTAAAACATTGTTAGTTGGGATCATAGATAGACGAAAAATTTAGAATACTATCACCATAAAATTCAAGGATTAGAGTATCAGTCTGAATCATGCTTGGAATATCGAGAAAAAAACACTACGCGAAAAAACGCATTTTACAGCGCTTTTTTTAAGCCATTTACACCGCTTTTTCAAAAAAATAAGCGCTGTGGAATCGAGCGTTGTAAATGATACAACAACGCTTTTAAAAAAGCGCTATAAAACATGTAAATACAACGCGCGCTTGTTATGCACATTTTACTGCGCTTCTTCACAAAAAAGCGTTGTAATATGCACCCCATTATATGAGTTATGGTCTGCATTTTACAGCGCTTTCTCAAACAACCGCTGTAAAATGCCCAACCATAATTTCATATATGGGTGTGCATTTTACAGCGCTTTCTCAAAAAAGTGCTGTAATATGCCCACCCATAATTTCATATATGGATGTGCATTTTACAGCGCTTTCTCAAAAAAGCGCTGTAATATGCCCACCCATAATTTCATATATGGGTGTGCATTTTACAGCGCTTTCTCAAAAAAGCCAAGAATGTCCCTGCACGTATCCTTGTTGCCCTCTTGAGTTTCAGAACTTTGTTCAATAGTTTCCTAAAATACATGTAACATTAAAAAGATAAGTTCAATAGCATTTTTAAAATACAATATTAAAAAATATTAAAGTGATAATATACTTACACAAAGTTCTACAACTTTCTTGACATTTTCATTATCAACCACTCCTTCTTTGTTAACACGCGCTTCCTTCCATAAGATATGACGACCCAAGGGTTGATCGGCTTGGGTGTCTTTTCTCTATTCGTTAAAATCATAAACAAAATAATACAAATTAGTTACACACTATAGTTTATAATACAAATTACAAGTGATGTTTAATTACTTACAATTTTTTGTTCAAGGCGTGCATATCCCATACGTGATTTCTTGTATGGGTGTTTTGGGTTGCTTGCCCGTTCGCGATTTGCCTTACTAATATTCTATATAAAAAAAAAATAGCAATTGTGTAAAAATTTAAAATACGCTACGAATATGAATAATAAAACACAAATGCTAATAAATTAATCACTTACGACAAACGCCGGGTCAGAACGTTTGGAAACAAATGCACTCCATTCATCCTTTGATATATAATGTTGATATATCTTTGGAGGTTCAGCATTTGTGTTTCCTTCTCTATCTTTTAGATAGAAATTTGAGAGATGGGATCTAAATCCACGATGGATTTTCCCAGCAACTCTCAAAACATATGACTTTCGTTCCTCATCAAGAACAAAAGTGGTCTGCAATGAAAACAATTATAAGTAATGTATTTTACAGAAAAAAAATTATAAATGACAAAAGAGTAGATCAAAATATTTACTTGAATGTCATTCCAGATGATATCTTTGGCATCCTTCAACGCCTTATCTCTCCAGTTGTCTATTGTTATTGGGACATTTTGACGAACAACAGCCCCAATGTAGCTTACAAACATGGAGCTGTTGGGGTCAACTGGCTGACCACTCTCGTTCCAGCCAACCTAATAAACTCATATAGTAAGTACATGCCCTAAACCCTAAAAAAAGATAAAAAAACACACAGCAAACAGAGTATATATAGTATACCTCAAATTTAATGCCACTGCTCCGTGCTTTAATCACCCTTTGCATGATAGTTGCACCACGTTTGACTTCTTTTTCGTAAGTCTTAGAGGTGCCAACTTCTTCATTTTGAACTTCTAAATCTTTGTTTGTATCCATTTAACTACAACAAGTTCAACATGCACTTTAGTATAACATCAACAAGCTCAACATGGATCATGCATTATTATAAACAAACTCAACATGTATCAGTATATCTTAAAAAAGCTCAACATGCATTCTAATGATTACAAAAATTTAATAACATCAATACCTGAATAATGATGGTTCGAAGAAAGACGAAATGCAAAGAAAAGAGGGTTTGCAGAAAGTTCACAGAAATATGGTTCACAGAAATACGGTTTGAAGAAATACGTAATGAGGGTTACGTATTTCAATGAAAATATATTGTGTGAAATGGGAGAGATGATCTTGGATGGAAATAAGGTTCGAAATGAAGGAGATGATCGTGGAAATAAGGTTCGTAAAGGACGGGATGATAGGGTTTGCAAAAGAAGAGAAGAAATGAAGGTTGAGATGAAGGTTACGTAATGAAGAGGAAACTGAAGAGGTAACTGTTATATATACGTAACACTTTTACAGCGCTTTTTATAAGCCTTTTACAGCGCTTATTTTGTAAAGCGCTCTAAAAGGCTTCTTTAGTTAAATTTTTAAAAGGCTCTTTTACAGCGCTTTTTTCAAATAAGCGCTGTAAAAGACCTCCGTGTGTTATTATGTTATTTGAATGCCTTTTACAGCGCTTTTTTCAAATAAGCGCTGTAAAAGACCTCCGTGTGTTATTATGTTATTTGAATGCCTTTTACAGCGCTTTTTTCAAATAAGCGCTGTAAAAGACCTCCGTGTGTTATTATGTTATATGAATGCCTTTTACAGCGCTTTCACACATAAGCGCTCTAAAAGGCTTCTTTAGTTAAATTTTTAAAAGGCTCTTTTACAGCGCTTTTTTCAAATAAGCGCTGTAAAAGACCTCCGTGTGTTATTATGTTATATGAATGCCTTTTACAGCGCTTTCACACATAAGCGCTCTAAAAGGCTTCTTTAGTTAAATTTTTAAAAGGCTCTTTTACAGCGCTTTTTTCAAATAAGCGCTGTAAAAGACCTCCGTGTGTTATTATGTTATTTGAATGCCTTTTACAGCGCTTTTACACATAAGCGCTCTAAAATGTCTCTTTATGTTAATTTTAAGAGGCTCTTTTACAGCGCTTTTCCCAAATAAGCGCTGTAAAAGACCTCCGTGTGTTATTATGTTATATGAATGTTTTTTAAAGCCTTTTACAGCGCTTTTCCACATAAGCGCTCTAAAATGTCTCTTTATGTTAATTTTAAAAGGCTCTTTTACAGCGCTTTTTCCAAATAAGCGCTGTAAAAGGCCTTATTGTTTTTGTGTTTTGTTATGTTATGTTATTTTTTAAACAAGCTCAACATGCATGCAAAACCCACATAGTAGTAACTGGTCACCACAAAAATCCCTTCCTCTTCACCAAACTCTTCTCCTTTTATGCATCTTCTTCACAAACATCAAAGCTTACTCTTTCACAATTCAATCTCCACCTCAACACCCTTTTTATCTCTTTACATTCTCTTTCCTTCTTAAATCGAAACTTAATTGGTATTCAGGATCATTGCCATGTTGCGAAAAATGGGTTTGTGTCTGGTGTTTTTGGGGATTCCCATGATGCGTACAAGGTGTTTGAAGAAATGGGTTTGTGTCTGATGTTTTTTGGATTCCCATGATGCGTACAAGGTGTTTGAAGAAATGGGTTTGTGTCTGATGTTTTTTGGATTCCCATGATGCGTACAAGGTGTTTGAAGAAATTAGGTGTCTGATGAATATTATTTTTAAAGCTTTTTTACAGCGCTTTGTCAAATAAGCGCTGTAAAATGTCTTTTTTACTCACTTTCAAAAGAGTCGTTTACAGCGCTTTGTGTGAAAAGCGCTGTAAAAGGTATAAAACACTCATTATTTTATTTTTAAAAGGATCTTTTACAGCGCTTTTTAAGATAAGCGCTGTAAAATGTCTCTTTATTTTATTTTTGTGTTTGGTTTATTTGGGTTGGGATGACATTAAAAACATTTTTATCATTGTTTATTGGATTAAAAATATTGTTATCATTGTCTTTATCACAATACTTTAGGAGATGATGAATTATTAGAAATGAGTATTCTGAAGAATCTATATATATATATGCACTGAGCAAAAGAGAATCTCTCTATTCAGTTCAGTTCAGTTCATGTAAATTACTAATTTATATTCAGTTCAGTTCATGTAAATCAAGCTAAATATAAAACACTCATTGTTACATGAACTTGGTATAAAACACTCAAATCAAGCTAAATATAAGCAGAAAATAAATTAATCAGAAAATAAATTAATCAGAACTTAGTATAAAACACTCAATTCAGATTACATGCATATTTACAATAACACAGTTCAGATTACATGCATAGCTTATATAAAACAATTAAACATATATATACATTAAGATGCCCTTCTTCTTTTCCTGGTGACATTCACATTTGTTTGTCCATTTACAATACGAAACGATGGATTAATCCAAATTCCCTCATCATGATCATCTCTAAGATATAAACCATCATCAGTTGAATCAATTTCATGTGGTTGTTGTGATGTTGCAAATAAAAGATCATTACCAACATCTTCATCATTATTGTTATCATCACTTATTTTATTGGTCGATAGGACAACAGACCATTTATCATTAGAAGGATCAGTGACATAAAACACTTGTTGAGCTTGCGACGCTAAAATAAAAGGCTCGTCTTTGTATCCCACCCTATTAAAATCGACAAGCAAGAATCCTGACTCATCAATCCGAACGCCATTATTATTATCGACCCACTTGCAACCAAATATGGGAACACGAAACATTGTGTAGTCTAACTCCCATATGCGCTCGATAACCCCAAAATATGATAGATTTGCATATATTGGGTTTTTGTCTTTTGCACTTGAGACATGCATCGCTTCAGCTACGAGAGTGACTCCACTATTTTGCATAGTGGTCTGATCATCTTGTTCTTTGGTATAAAATGTGTAGCCGTTAATAACATAACCAGTGTAAGAAAAGACATGTAAGCTCGGACCATTTGCTAGCCACCTCAATCTATTTGAAATTGATCCGGGGTCTATATCAAATTTTGACATTATGTGATTTTTTAACCATGTTACAAAACTTCGATTGTGCTCTCGAGTTATCCAATTTTGATTCCTATTCATGTTCAAACGAGATAACTGATCAATGTGTATTGTAACATACGGTTGAACCTCATCATCATTGTGCAGAACATACAATTGTGCCTGCTCCCATTCTGTCCTTGATATAGTCAGTAGTCTCCTTCCAGTTATCCCTTCTCCTGATAGTCTTCCCGAATGACGAGACATGGGAAGCCCTATGGATTCAACATTGGACAGATATTCAGTACAAAATTCAGCAGCCTCTTCAACAATGTATCGTTCAGCAATACAACCTTCTGGTCGACTTCTACTTTTTACGTACCCTTTTAATATTTTCATATATCGTTCTATCGGATACATCCATCTCATATAAGCTGGCCCACAAAGTTGTGTCTCCTTAACCAGATGAACAGTAAGGTGAACCATTATATCAAAAAACGATGGTGGGAAATACATTTCAAGCTCACACAAAGTAACAACAATTTCCCTCTGCAATGTCGGTAATTTCTGAGGGTCGATCACTTTACTACAAATTTCCCTGAAGAAGAAACATAATCTAGTTAAGGCTAGTCGAACTTTTTCAGGTAAAATGGAACGTATACCTATTGGTAGCAAATGCTCCATTATAATATGACAATCATGGGTCTTCAAACCTTTTAACTTGAGGTCTTTCATACAAACCAAATTTTTAATGTTCGAAGAGTATCCTTCTGGAACTTTAACTTCGTGTAGAAATTTACATAAAACAATTTTTTCCTTTCTAGATAGAGTATGAGCGGCTGGAGGTAGATATGTGCGATTTCCTTTCTTTACTGGAGCCAGTTCATTTCTTATTCCCATATCGACCAAGTCCAATCTTGCATTGACGCCATCTTTAGACTTTCCTGGAACATTGAGTAACGTACCAATAACACTTTCAAATACATTTTTTTCAATATGCATCACATCGAGGAAATGTCTTACATACAATGACTTCCAATATGGCAATTCAAAGAAAATTGACTTTTTCTTCCACCCAGTTTTCACCAGCTCTCCCGCAAAAGGTTTGCCAAATTTATTGGTCAAACCTTGTACTTTTTCAAGTATTTGATATCCAGTCGGTGCTAAAGGAGCTTTACCTTCCTCTGATTTTCCATTGAATGCATTTCTCCACCCACGATACTGATGACTATAAGGTAAAAATCTACGATGTCCAAGAAACACATTCTTCTTACAATGTTTCAACCGCATCCAATTTGTACTCTCTTCACATATAGGACATGCACACTGACCTTTAATGCTATATCCTGATAAATTACCATATGCTGGAAAATCATTAATTATGCCGAACAACATAACCCTTAAATTGAAACATTCTTTCTTATACCCATCATAAACTTCCACACCTGTCTCCCACATACTTTTTAAATTTTCGATTAGAGGAGTCAAGTATACGTCGATATCATTCCCCGGTTGTTTGGGTCCAGAAATTAACAGAGACAACATCATAAACTTACGCTTCATACATAACCATGGAGGTAGGTTATATATTACCAAAATCACAGGCCACGTGCTATGTGAGATGCTTTGAAGACCATGTGGATTCATTCCATCAGTAGAAAGTGCAAGTCTTAGATTTCTTGACTCTATCCCGAATTCAGGATACTCGTGATCAATTTTTGCCCATTGTGGGGAATCTGCAGGGTGTCGAAACATTCCATCTCTAATTCTTTCATCTGCATGCCATGTCAAGTGTTTTGAATCTTCTTCACTGCGATACATGCGCCTAAATCTTGGTATTATAGGAAAATACCACACGACTTTTGCTGGAGTAGATTCTTTCTTCTTATATCGAGAGACATTGCATTTCGGACACGCCTTAAGTAGTTCATATTCGTTTCGAAATAAAATGCAATCGTTAGGACACGCATGAATCCTTTCGTAACTCATTCCAATAGAACACAAAATCCGTTTAGCCTCGTAGGTTCGACTGGGAAGTTCATTATCATCTGGCAACATATCTTTTATGAGTGTTAATAATTCCGTAAAGCTTTTATCAGACCATCCATTACTCGCTTTTAAGTTGTACAACTTTAATATCGCTGACAGTCTTGTGAATTTAGTACAACCATTATATAATTCTTTCTCTGCATCACTCAACAAACTTTCAAACATTTTAGGACAATCTCGAAGATCTTCTTCAACTGCTTTTGCAATCTCATCAACTCGGTCCGGCTCATATGTATCTGTATCGAAATCAGTTGAAGCATATGTAGAACTATTCTCAAAATTAATGTTTCCTTTTTTTTTCTCACCATGTCTTATCCAACATGTGTAGCTTTGATCAATTCCATTACATACTAGATGTCCTTCTAATTCATCTTCTCTAACACGTTTTCCAAAACAACATTTTAAACAAGGACAAACTACTCTATTTGGATCTTTTGCATTCTTCACTGCAAACTCAACAAACTCCTTCACTCCAATTTCATACTCTTTTGACAATCGATTGGCTGAAATCCATTTCCTATCCATATTATACCACCTATATAAATGCAGTAACAAAAATAATAAGCTTTCAAAACATATCAACAAGTTTCAAAAAGAAACCAATATCAACTAACAATTTCAAAACAGAACAGATCATGTGGTATGAGTTTTTGACAATTTTTGACAATTTCAAAACAGAACAGATCATGTGGTATGAGTTTTTGACAATTTTTGACAATTTCAAAACAGAACAGATCATGTGGTATGAGTTTTTGACAATTTTTGACAATTTCAAAACATAACAGATCATGTGTAAAAAATACCTTAGACAACGTAGATGGCCGCACAGTACGTAGAGGATATTAGGGTTCCCAACGTATATAATTATTTGAAAGATGCAGTTTACAGCGTTTGTGAAAAAAGCGTTGTAATAGGTAGTTAAATTCAATGAAAGCGCATGTATTTTACAGCGCTTGTGAAACAAGCGCTGTAATAGGTAGTTAAATTCAATGAAAGCGCATGTAATTTACAGCGCTTGTGAAAAAAGCGCTGTAATAGGTAGTTAAATTCAATGAAAGCGCATGTATTTTACAGCGCTTGTGAAAAAAGCACTGTAACTGATACGCGAAAGCGCTTCCTTTTACAGCGCTTTTTTGACAAGCACTGTAAAAGCCTTATAACGTGATGCGCAAACGTTATATGACCTACTACAGCGCTTGTTTTACAACGCTTGTCATCAAAAGCGCTGTAAAAGGTTCCGTTATTTTTAAAATATAATTACAACAGCGCTTGTGTTTAGCAAGCGCTGTAAAATGGGCGCTGTTAAATGTCATTTTTGGCGTAGTGCTAATTGGACTAGAATAAGCCTAGGGAAGACGAAAATGACCAAAATGTTAATCCAATGACACAAATTAACTTATTTCAATCACAAGATTGGTTAAAACCCCTAATTGGACTAGAATAAGCCTAGGGAGGACGAAAATGACCTAAATGTTAATCCAATGACACAAAAAACCCTATTAGATGCACCTTAGGGAGGACCAAAATGACCTAAATGTTAATCCAATGATCCAAATGAACATATAGGATGCACAAGATTTGTTAAAAGCCCTAATTGGACAAGAATAAGCCTATGGAGGGTGAAAATGACCTAAATGTTAATCTAATGACGCAAATGAACTTATTGGATCCACAAGATTGGTTAAAAACCATAATTGGACTAGAATAAGCCTAGGGAGGACGCAAATGACCTAAATGTTAATCCAATGACACAAATGAACTTATTGGATACAAAAGATTGGTTAACAACCCTAATTGGACAAGAATAAGCCCAGGGAGCATTAAAATGACTTAAATGTTATTCCAATGACATAAATGAACGTATTTGAGGCACAAGATTGGTTAAAAACCGTAATTGGACTAGAATAAGCCTAGGGAGGACGAAAGTTTTCTAAATGTTAATCCAATGACACAAATGAACTTATTGGATGCACAAGAGTGGTTAAAAATCCTAATTGGACAAGAATAAGCTTAGGGAGGCAAAAATGACATAAATGTTAATCCAATGATACAAATGAACTTATGGGATGCACATGATTTGTTAAAAACCGTAATTGGACTAGAATAAGCCTAGGGAAGACGAAAATGACCTAAATGTTAATCCAATGAAACAAATGAACTAATTTGATGCACAAGATTGGTTAAAAACCCTAATTGGACTAGAATAAGCCTAGGGAGGACGAGAATGACCTAAGTGATAATCAAATGACACAAATTGACAAGAATAAGCATAGGGAGGATGAAAATGACTTAAATGTTAATCCAAGGACACAAATGAACTTATTAGATGTACAAGAATGGTTAAAAATCCTAATTGGACAGGAATAAGCGTAGGGAGAATGAAAATGACCTAAATGTTAATCCAATGACACAATAAACTTATTGGATGCACAAGATTTGTTGAAAACCAAAATTTTACAAGAATATGCCTAGGGAGGACGAAAATGAGGTAAATGTTAATCCAATGACACAAATGAACTTATTGGATGCACAAGAATTGTTAAAAACCCTAATTGGACTAGAATAAGCCTAGGGAGGACGAAAATGACCTAAATATTAATCCACAAGATTGGTTAAAAACCCTAATTGGGCTAGAATAAGCCTAGGAGGGACGAAAGTTTTCTAAATGTTAATCCAATGACACAAATGAACTTATTGGATGCACAAGATTTGTTGAAAACCCTAATTTGACAACAATAAGCCTAGGGAGGACAAAAATGACCTAAATGTTAATCCAATGACACAAATGAACTTATTGGATGCACAAGATTTGTTGAAAACCCTAATTTGACAACAATAAGCCTAGGGAGGACAAAAATGACCTAAATGTTAATCCAATGACACAAATGAAATTATTGGATGCATAAGATATGTTAAAAACCATAATTGGACAAGAAAAAGCCTAGGGAGCATGAAAATAACTTAAATGTTAATCCAATGACCCAAATGAACTTATTGGATGCACAAGATTGGTTAAAAGGCCTAATTCGACAAGAATAAGCTTATGGAGGATGAAAATGACCTAAATGTTAATCCAATGACCCAAATGAAGTTATTGGATGCACAAGATTTGTAAAAAAACCCTAATTGGACTAGAATAAGCCTAGGGAGGACGAAAATGACCTAAATGTTAATCCAATGACACAAACACACCTATTGGATGCACAAGATTGGTTAAAAACCCTAATTGGACAAGAATAAGCATAGGGAGGACCAAAATGACCTAAATGTTAATCCAATGACCAAAATGAACTAATTGAATGCTCAAGATTGATTTAAAATCCTAATTGGACTAGAATAAGCCTAGGGAGCACGAAAGTTTTCTAAATGTTAATCCAATGACACAAATGAACTTATTGGATGCAAAAGATTGGTTAAAAACCCTAATTGGACTAGAATAAGCCTAGGGAGGACGAAAATGACCTAAATGTTAATGACACAACACAAATGAACTTATTGGATGCAAAAGATTGGTTAAAAATCCTAATTAGACAAGAATAAGCCTAAGAAGGATGAAAGTTACCTAAATTTTAATCCAACGACACAAATGAACTTATTGGATGCACAAGATTTGTTGAAAACCATAATTTGACAAGAATAAGCCTAGGGAGGACGAAAATGACCTAAATGTTAATCCACTGACACAAATGATCTTATTGGATGCACAAGATTTGCTAAAAACCCTAATTGGACTAGAATAAGCCTAGGGAGGACGAAAATGACCTAAATATTAATCCAATGACACAAACACACCTATTGGATGCACAAGATTGGTTAAAAACCCTAATTGGACTAGAATAAGCCTAGGGAGGACGAAAATGACCTAAATATTAATCCAATGACACAAACACACCTATTGGATGCACAAGATTGGTTAAAAACCCTAATTGGACTAGAATAAGCCTAGGGAGGACGAAAATGACCTAAATATTAATCCAATGACACAAACACACCTATTGGATGCACAAGATTGGTTAAAAACCCTAATTGGACTAGAATAAGCCTAGGGAGGACGAAAATGACCTAAATATTAATCCAATGACACAAACACACCTATTGGATGCACAAGATTGGTTAAAAACCCTAATTTTAAAAGAATAAGCTTAAGGAGGACGAAAATGACCTAAATGTTAATTCAATGACCCAAATGAACTTATAGGATGCACAAGATTGGTTAAAAGCCCTAATTGGACAAGAATAAGCCTATGGTGGATGAAAATGACCTAAATGTTAATCTAATGACACAAATGATCTAATTGGATACACAAGATTGGTTAAAAACCCTAATTGGACTAGAATAAGCCTAGGGAGGATGAAAATGACCTAAATGTTAATCCAATGACACAAATGAACATATTGGATGCAAAAGATTGGTTAACAACCCTATTGGACAAGAATAAACCCAGGGAACATGAAAATGACTTAAATGTTAATCCAATGACACAAATGAACTTATTAGATGCCCAAGATTGGTTAAAAATCTTTATTGGACTAGAATAAGCTTTGGGAGGACGAAAATGACCTAAATGTTAATCCAATGACACAAATGAAGTTATTGGATGCAAAAGATTTGTTGAAAACCCTAATTTGACAAGAATAAGCCTAGGGAGGACGAAAATGACCCAAATGTTAATCCAATGACATAAATGAACTTATTGGATGCACAAGATTTGTTAAAAACCCTAATTGGACTAGAATAAGCCTAGAAGGACGATAATGACCTAATGTTAATCCAATGACACCAACACACCTATTGGATGCACAAGATTGGTTAAAAACCCTAATTAGAAAAGAATAATTTTAGGGAGGACGAAAATGACCTAAATGTTAATCCAATGACCCAAATGAA
>NC_021163.2:41683988-41703877 GCF_000331145.2 Cicer arietinum | reverse complement strand
ACTTAATGGATGCACAAGTTTGGTTAAAACCCCTAAATGGACAAGAATTAGCCTAGGGAGGACGAAAATGACCTAAATGTTAATCCAATGACACAAATGAACTTAATGGATGCAAAAGATTGGTTAACAACACTAATTGGACAAGAATAAGCCTAGGGAGAAAGAAAATTACCTAAAAATTAATCCAAGGAAACCAATGAACTTCTTGGATGCACAAGATTAGTTAAAAACCCTAATTCGACTAGAATAAGCCTAGGGAGGGCGAAAATTACCTAAATGTTAATCCAATGACACAAATGGACTTAATGGATGCACAAGTTTGGTTAAAAACTCTAAATGGACAAGAATTAGCCTAGGGAGGACGAAAATGACCTAAATGTTAATCCAAGGACACAAATGAACTTAATGGATGCACAGGATTGGTTAAAACCGTAATTGGACAAGAAAAAACCCAGGGAGCATGAAAATGACTTAAATGTTATTCCAATGACACAAAGGAACTTATTAGATGCACAAGATTGGTTAAAAACCGTAGTTGGTGAAGAATAAGCCTAGGGAGGACGAAAATGACCAAAATGTTAATCCAATGACCCAAATGAACTAATTGAATACACAAGATTGAATAAAAAACCTAATTGGACTAGAATAAGCCAAGGGAGGACGAAAATGACCTTAATGTTACTCCAATGACACAAACTAACTTATTGGATGCACAAGATTTGTTAAAAACCCTAATTGGACTAGAATAAGCCTAGAAGGACGATAATGACCTAATGTTAATCCAATGACACCAACACACCTATTGGATGCACAAGATTGGTTAAAAACCCTAATTAGAAAAGAATAATTTTAGGGAGGACGAAAATGACCTAAATGTTAATCCAATGACCCAAATGAACTTATAGGATGCAAAAGATTGGTTAAAAGCCCTAATTGGACAAGAATAAGCCTATGGAGGATGAAAAGGACCTAAATGTTAATCTAATGACACAAATGAACTTATTGGGTACACAATATTGGTTAAAAACCCTAATTGGACAAAAATAAGCCTAGGGAGGACGAAAATGACCTAAATGTTAATCCAATGACACAAATGAACTTATTGGATGCAAAAGATTGGTTAACAACCCTAATTGGACCAGAATAAGCCTAGGGAGAACGAAAATGACCTAAAAATTAATCCAAGGAAACCAATGAACTTCTTGGATGCACAAGATTAGTTAAAAACCCTAATTCGACTAGAATAAGCCTAGGGAGGGCGAAAATGACCTAAATGTTAATCCAATGACACAAATGAACTTAATGGATGCACAAGTTTGGTTAAAAACCCTAAATGGACAAGAATTAGCCTAGGGAGGACGAAAATGACCTAAATGTTAATCCAATGACACAAATGAACTTAATGGATGCACAAGTTTGGTTAAAAACCCTAAATGGACAAGAATTAGCCTAGGGAGGACGAAAATGACCTAAATGTTAATCCAAGGACACAATTGAACTTAATGGATGCACAGGATTGGTTAAAACCGTAATTGGACAAGAAAAAACCCAGGGAGCATGAAAATGACTTAAATGTTATTCCAATGACACAAAGGAACTTATTAGATGCACAAGATTGGTTAAAAACCGTAGTTGGTGAAGAATAAGCCTAGGGAGGACGAAAATGACCAAAATGTTAATCCAATGTCCCAAATGAACTAATTGAATGCACAAGATTGGTTAAAAATCCTAATTGGACTAGAATAAGCCTAGGGAGGACGAAAATGACCTAAATGTTAATCCAATGACCCAAATGAACTAATTGAATGCACAAGATTGGTTAAAAACCCTAATTGGACAAGAATAAGCCTAGGGAGGACGAAAATGACCAAAATGTTAATCCAATGACCCAAATGAACTAAATTAATACACAAGATTGAATAAAAAACCTAATTGGACTAGAATAAGCCAAGGGATGACGAAAATGACCTTAATGTTACTCCAATGACACAAACTAACTTATTGGATGCACAAGATTTGTTAAAAACCCTAATTGGACTAGAATAAGCCTAGGGAAGACGAAAATGACCTAAATGTTAATCCAATGACACAAACACACCTATTGGATGCACAAGATTGGTTAAAAACCCTAATTGGACAAGAATAAGCCCAGGGATCATGAAAATGACTTAAATGTTAATCCAACGACACAAATGAACTTATTAGATGCACAAGATTGGTTAAAAATCCTAATTGGACTAGAATAAGCCTAGGGAGGACGAAAATGACCTTAATGTTAATCCAATGATACAAATTAACTTATGTCAAACACAAGATTGGTTAAAACCCCTAATTGTACTAGAATAAGCCTAGGGAGGACGAAAATGACCAAAATGTTAATCTAATGACACAAATGATCTTATTGGATGCACAACATTTGTTAAAAACCCTAATTGGGCTAGAATAACCCTAGGGAGGACGAAAATGACCTATATGTTAAACCAATGACACAAATGAACTTATTGGATGCACAAGATTTGTTAAAAACCCTAATTGGACTAGAATAAGCATAGGGAGGACGAAAATGACCTAAATGTTAATCCAATGACACAAAAACACCTATTGGATGCACAAGATTGGTTAAAAACCCTAATTTTAAAAGAATAAGCTTAGGGAGGACGAAAATGACCTAAATGTTAATCCAATGACCCAAATGAACTTTTAGGATGCACAAGATTGGTTAAAAGCCCTAATTGGACATGAATAAGCCTATGGAGGATGAAAATGACCTAAATGTTAATCTAACGACACAAATGATCTTATTGGATACACAAGATTGGTTAAAAACCCTAATTGGACTAGAATAAGCCTAGGAGGGACGAAAATGAACTAAATGTTAATCCAATGAAACAAATGAACTTATTGGATGCACAAGATTTGTAAAAAAACCCTAATTGGACAAGAATAAGCCTAGGGAGGACGAAAATGACCTAAATGTTAATCCAATGACACAAATGAACATATTGGATGCACAAGATTTGTTAAAAACCCTAATTGGACTAGAATAAGCCTATGGAAGATGAAAATGACCTAAATGTTAACCCAATGATACAAACACACCTATTGGATGCACAAGATTGGTTAAAAACCCTAATTGGACAAGAATAAGCCTAGGGAGGACCAAAATGACCAAAATGTTAATCCAATGACCAAAATGAACTAATTGAATGCACAAGATTGATTTAAAATCCTAATTGGACTAAAATAAGCCTAGGGTGGACGAAAATGACCTAAATGTAAATCCAATGAATCATATGAACTGTATTGATGCAAAAGATTGGTTAAAAACCCTTATTGACTTGAATAAGCCTAGGGAGGACGAAAATGACCTAAATGATAATCAAATGACACAAATGAACTTATTGGATGCACAAGATTGGTTAAAAACCCTAAATTGACAAGAATAAGCCTAGGGAGGACGAAAATGACCTAAATGTTAATCCAAGGGCACAAATGAACTTATTGGATGTACAAGATTGGTTAAAAACCCTAATTGGACTAGAATAATCTTAGGGAGGACGAAAATGACCAAAATGTTATTCCAATCACACAAACACGCCTATTGGATGCACAAGCTTGGTTAAAAACCCTAATTGGACAAGAATAAGCCTAGGAAAGACGAAAATAACCTAAATGTTAATCCAATGACACAATTGAACTTATTGGATGCACAAGATTTCTAAAAAACCCTAACTGGACAAGAATAAGCCTATGGGGGACGAAAATGACCTAAATGTTAATCCAATGACACAAATGAACATATTGGATGCACAAGATTTGTAAAAAACCCTAATTGGACTAGAATAAGCCTAGGGAGGACGAAAATGACCTAAATGTTAATCCAATGACACAAAATGAACTAATTGGATGCACAAGATTGGTTAAAAATCCTAATTGGACTAGAATAAGCCTAGGGAAGACGAAAATGACCTAAATGTTAATCCAATGACCAAAATGAACTATATAGATGCACAAGATTGGTTAAAAACCCTAAATTGACAAGAATAAGCCTAGGGAGGACGAAAATGACCTAAATGTTAAGCCAAGGGCACAAATGAACTTATTGGATGTACAAGATTGGTTAAAAATCCTAAATGGACAGGAATAAGCGTAGGGAGGACGAAAATGACCTAAATGTTAATCCAATGACACAATAAACTTATTGGATGAACAAGATTTGTTGAAAACCCAAATTTGACAAGAAGAAGCCTAGGGAGGACGAAAATGAGCTAAATGTTAATCCAATGACACAAATGAACTTATTGGATGCACAAGAATTGTTCAAAACCCTAATTGGACTAGAATAAGCCTATGGAGGACGAAAAAGACCTAAATGTTAATCCAATGACATAAATGAACTTATTTGAGGCACAAGATTGGTTAAAAACCCTAATTGGACTAGAATAAGCCTAGGGAGGACGAAAGTTTTCTAAATGTTAATCTAATGACACAAATGAACTTATTGGATGCACAAGATTGGTTAAAAATCCTAATTGGACAAGAATAAGCCTATGGAGGACGAAAGTTACCTAAATTTTAATCCAATGACACAACTGAACTTATTGAATGCACAAGATTTGTTGAAAACCCTAATTTGACAAGAATAAGCCTAGGGAGGACGAAAATGACCTAAATGTTCATCCAATGACACAAATGAACTTATTGGATGCACAAGATTGGTTAAAAATCCTAATTGGACAAGAATAAGCCTAGGGAGGACGAAAATGACCTAAATGTTAATCCAATGACACAACTGAACTTATTGAATGCACAAGATTTGTTGAAAACCCTAATTTGACAAGAATAAGCCTAGGGAGGACGAAAATGACCTAAATGTTAATCCAATGACACAACTGAAATTATTGGATGCACAAGATTTGTTAAAAACCCTAATTGGAATAGAATAAGCCTAGAAGGACGAAAATGACCTAAATGTTAATCCAATGACACAAACATACCTATTGGATGCACAAGATTGGTTAAAAACCCTAATTGGACAAGAATAAGCCTAGGGAGGACCAAAATGACCTAATTGTTAATCTAATGACACAAATGAACTTATTGGGTACACAAGATTGGTGAAAAACCCTAATCGGACTAAAATAAGCCTAGGGAGGACGAAAATGACCTAAATGATACTCCAATGACACAAAAGAACTTAATTGAAGCACAAGTTTGGTTAAAAACCTTAAATGGACAAGAATTAGCCTAGGGAGGACGAAAATGACTTAAATGCTAATCCAATAACACAAATCAACTTATTAGATGCACAAGATGGGTAAAAATCTTATTTGGACTAGAATAAGCTTAGGGAGGAAGAAAATGACCTAAATTTTAATCCAATGACACAAATGAACTTATTGCATGCACAAGATTTGTTATAAAACCTAATTTGACAAGAACAAGCCTAGGGAGGCAAAAATGACATAAATGTTAATCCAATGATACAAATGAACTTATGGGATGCACATGATTTGTTAAAAACCCTAATTGGACTAGCAGAAGCCTAGGGAGGACGAAAGTGACCTAAATGTTAATCCAATGACACAAACACACCTATTGGATGCACGGGATTGGTTAAAAACCCTAGTTAGACAAGAACAAACTTAGGGAGGACGAAAGTGAGCTAAAGGTTAATCCAACGACCCAAATGAACTTATTGGATGCACAAGATTGGTTAAAAGGCCTAATTGGACAAGAATAAGCCTATGGAGGATGAAAATGACCTAAATGTTAATCCAATGACCTAAATGAAGTTATTGGATGCACAAGATTTGTTAAACACCCTAAGTGGACTATAATAACCCTAGGGAGGACGAAAATGACCTAAATGTTATTCCAATGACACAAACACGCCTATTGGATGCACAAGATTGGTTAAAAGGCCTAATTGGACAAGAATAAGCCTAGGGAGGACGAAAATGACCTAAATGTTAATCCAATGACACAAATGAACTTATTGGATGCACAAGATTTGTAAAAAACGCTAACTGAACAAGAATAAGCCTATGGAGGATGAAAATGACCTAAATGTTAATCAAATGACACAAATGAACATATTGGATGCACAAGATTTAATGGACTAGAATAAGCCTAGGGAGAACGAAAATGATATAGACGTTAATCCAATGACACAAAATGAACTAATTGAATGCACAAGATTGATTTAAAATCCTAATTGGACTAGAATAAGCCTAGGGAGGACAAAAATGACCTAAATGTTAATCCAGTGACCAAAATGAACTAATTGAATGCACAAGATTGATTTGAAATCCTAATTGGACTAGAATATGCCTAAGGAGGACGAAAATGACCTAAATTATAATCACATGACACAAACGAACTTATTGGATGCACAAGATTGGTTAAAAACCCTAAATTGACAAGAATAAGCCTAGGGAGGACGAAAATGACCTAAATGTTAAGCCAAGGGCACAAATGAACTTATTGGATGTACAAGATTGGTTAAAAATCCTAAATGGACTAGAATAATCTTAGGGAGGACGAAAATGACCAAAATGTTATTCCAATCACACAAACACGCCTATTGGATGCACAAGCTTGGTTAAAAACCCTAATTGGACAAGAATAAGCCTAGGAAAGACGAAAATAACCTAAATGTTAATCCAATGACACAATTGAACTTATTGGATGCACAAGATTTCTAAAAAACCCTAACTGGACAAGAATAAGCCTATGGGGGACGAAAATGACCTAAATGTTAATCCAATGACCAAAATGAACTATATAGATGCACAAGATTGGTTAAAAACCCTAAATTGACAAGAATAAGCCTAGGGAGGACGAAAATGACCTAAATGTTAAGCCAAGGGCACAAATGAACTTATTGGATGTACAAGATTGGTTAAAAATCCTAAATGGACAGGAATAAGCGTAGGGAAGACAAAAATGACCTAAATGTTAATCCAATGACACAATAAACTTATTGGATGCACAAGATTTGTTGAAAACCCAAATTTGACAGGAAGAAGCCTAAGGAGGACGAAAATGAGCTAAATGTTAATCCAATGACACAAATGAACTTATTGGATGCACAAGAATTGTTAAAAACCCTAATTGGACTAGAATAAGCCTAGGGAGGACGAAAATGACCTAAATGTTAATCCAATGACATAAATGAACTTATTTGAGGCACAAGATTGGTTAAAAACCCTAATTGGACTAGAATAAGCCTAGGGAGGACGAAAATGACCTAAATGTTAATCCAATGACATAAATGAACTTATTTGAGGCACAAGATTGGTTAAAAACCCTAATTGGACTAGAATAAGCCTAGGGAGGACGAAAATGACCTAAATGTTAATCCAATGACATAAATGAACTTATTTGAGGCACAAGATTGGTTAAAAACCCTAATTGGACTAGAATAAGCCTAGGGAGGACGAAAGTTTTCTAAATGTAATCCAATGACACAAATGAACTTATTGCATGCACAAGATTCGT
This sequence comes from Cicer arietinum, assembly GCF_000331145.2. Classification (NCBI taxonomy): domain Eukaryota; kingdom Viridiplantae; phylum Streptophyta; class Magnoliopsida; order Fabales; family Fabaceae; genus Cicer; species Cicer arietinum. The sequence goes on along the minus strand of NC_021163.2, from coordinate 41,696,374 downwards.
TGAAATTCCTAATTTGACAAGAATAAGCCTCGGGAGGAAGAAAATGACCTAAATGTTAATCCAATGACACAAATGAAATTATTGGATGCACAAGATTTGTTAAAAACCCTAATTGGACTAGAATAAGCCTAGAAGGACGAAAATGACCTAAATGTTATTCCAATGACACAAACACGCCTATTGGATGCAAATGATTGGTTAAAAACCCTAATTAGAAAAGATTAAGCTTAGGGATGACGAAAATAACCTAACTGTTAGTCCAATGACCCAAATGAACTTATAGGATGCACAAGATTGGTTAAAAGCCCTAATTGGAAAAGAATAAGCCTATGGAGGATGAAAATGACATAAATGTTAATCTAATGACACAAATGAACTTATTGGGTACACAAGATTGGTGAAAAACCCTAATTGGACAAAAATAAGCCTAGGGAGGAAGAAAAAGACCTAAATGTTAATACAATGACACCAATGAACTTATTGGATGTACAAGTTTCGTTAAAAACACTAAATGGACAAGAATTAGCCTAGGGAGGACGAAAATGACCTAAACGTTAATCCAAGGACACAAATGAACTTATTGGATGCACAAGATTGGTTAAAAACCCTAATTGGACAAGAATAAGCCTAGGGAGGACGAAAATGACCTAAATGTTAATCCAATGACACAAATGAACTTATTAGATGCACAAGATTGGTTAAAAATCTTAATTGGACAAGAATAAGCTTAGGGAGGACGAAAATGACCAAAATTTTAATCCAACGACACAGATGAACTTTTTGCATGCACAAGATTTGTTATAAAACCTAATTTGACAAGAATAAGCCTAGGAAGGAAAAAATGACCTAAATGTTAATCCAATGATACAAATGAACTTATGGGATGCACATGATTTGTTAAAAACCCTAATTGGACTAGCATAAGCCTAGGGAGGACGAAAATGACCTCAATGTTAATCCAATGACACAAATGAACTTATTAGATGCACAAGATTGGTTAAAAATCTTAATTGGACAAGAATAAGCTTAGGGAGGACGAAAATGACCTCAATGTTAATCCAATGACACAAATGAACTTATTAGATGCACAAGATTGGTTAAAAACCCTAATTGGACTAGCATAAGCCTAGGGAGGACGAAAATGACCTAAATGTTAATCCAATGACACAAAATGAACTAATTGAATGCTCAAGATTGATTTAAAATCCTAATTGGACTAGAATAAGCCTAGGGAGAACGAAAATGACCTAAATGTTAATCCAATGACCAAAATGAACTAATTGAATGCACAAGATTGATTTAAAATCCTAATTGGACAAGAATATGCATAGGGAGGACGAAAATGACCTCAATGTTAATCCAATGAAACAAATTAACTGATCTGATGCACAAGATTGGTTAAAAACCCTAATTGGACTAGAATAAGCCTTGGGAAGAAGAAAATGACCTAAACGATAATCAAATGAACTTATTCGATGCACACGATTGGTTAAAAACCCTAAATGGACAAGAATAAGCCTAGGGAGGACGAAAATGACCTAAATTTTAATCCAAGGACACAAATGAACTTATTGGATGTACAAGATTGTTTAAAAATCCTAATTGGACAGGAATAAACGTAGGGAGGACTAAAATGACCTAAATGTTAATCCAATGACACAAATAAACTTATCGGATGCACAAGATTTGTTGAAAACCCAAATTTGACAAGATTAAGCCTAGGGAGCTCGAAAATGAGCTAAATGTTAATCCAATGACAAAAATGAACTTATTGGATGCACATGATTTGTTAAAACCCTAATTGGACTAGAATAAGCCTAGGGAGGACGAAAATGACCTAAATGTTAATCCAATGACATAAATGAATTTATTTGAGGCACCAGAAAGGTAAAAAACCCTAATTGGCCTAGAATAAGCCTAGGGAGGACGAAAGTTTTCTAAATGTTAATCCAATGACACAAATGAACTTATTGGATGCACAAGATTGGTTAAAAATCCTAATTGGACAAGAATAAGCCTAGGGAGGACGAAAGTTACCTAAATTTTAATCCAACGACACAAATAAACTTATTGGATGCACAATATTTGTTAAAAACCCTAATTGGACTAGAATAAGCCTAGAAGGACGAAAATGACCTAAATCTTAATCCAATGACACAAACACATCTATTGGATGCACAAGATTGGTTAAAAACCCTAATTAGAAAAGAATAAGCTTAGGGAGGATGAAAATAACCTAAATGACAATCCAATGCCCCAAATGAACTTATATGATGCACAAGATTAGTTAAAAGCCCTAATTGGACAAGAATAAGCCTATGGAGGATGAAAAGGACCTAAACGTTAATCTAATGACACAAATGAACTTATTGGGTACAAAAGATTGGTTAAAAACCCTAATTGGACTAAAATAAGCCAAGGGAGGACGAAAATGACCTCAATGTTAATCCAATGACACAAATGAACTTGTTGGATGCAAAAGATTGGTTAAAAACCCTAATTGGACAAGAATAAGCCTAGGGAGGACGAAAATGACCTAATAGTTAATCCAAGGAAACAAATGAACTTCATGGATGCACAAGATTGGTTAAAAACCCTAATTGGCCAAGAATAAGTCTAGGGAGGACGAAAATGACCTAAATGTTAATCCAATGACACAAATGAACTTATTTGATGCACAAGATTGGTTAAAAACCCTAATTGGACTAGAATAAGCTTAGGGAGGACGAAAATGACCTAAATGTTAATCCAATGACCCAAATGAACTTATAGGATGCACAAGATTGGTTAAAAGCCCTAATTAATCAAGAATAAGCCTATGGAGGATGAAAATAACCTAAATTTTAATATAATGACACAAATGATCTAATTGGATACACAAGATTGGTTAAAAACCCTAATTGGACTAGAATAAGTCTAAGGAGGAAGAAAATGACCTAAATGTTAATCCAATGACACAATGAACTTATTGGATGCAAAAGATTGGTTAACAACCCTAATTGGACAAGAATAAGCCTAGTGAGGACGATAATGACCTAAAAGTTAATCCAAGGAAACAAATGAACTTCTTGGATGCACAAGATTGGTTAAAAACCCTAATTGGACTAGAATAAGTCTAGGGAGGACGAAAATGACCTAAATGATACTCCAATGATACAAATGAACTTATTGGATGCACAAGATTGGTTAAAAACCCTAATTGGACAAGAAAAGGCCCAGGGAGCATGAAAATGACTTAAATGTTAATCCCTTGACACAAATGAACTAATTAGATACAGAAGATTGGTTTAAAACCCTAATTGGTGAAGAATAAGCCTAGGTAGGAGGAAAATGACCAAAATGTTAATCCAATGACCCAAATGAACTAATTGAATCCACAAGATTGATTAAAAAACCTAATTCGACTAGGATAAGCCTGGGGAGGACAAATATGACCTAAATGTTACTCCAATGACAGAAATTAACTTATTGGATGCACAAGATTTGTTAAAAACCCTAATTGGACTAGAATAAGTCTAGGGAGGACGAAAATGACCTAAATGTTCATCTAATTACACAAATGAACTTATTGGATGCACAAGATTGGTTAAAAACCCTAATTGGACTAGAATAAGTCTAGGGAGGACGAAAATGACCTAAATGTTCATCTAATTACACAAATGAACTTATTGGATGCACAAGATTGGTTAAAAACCCTAATTGGACAAGAATAAGCCTAGGGAGGACCAAAATGACCTAAGTGTTAATCCAATGACCCAAATGAACTAATTGAATGCACAAGATTGATTAAAAATCCTAATTGGACTATAATAAGCCTAGGGAGGAAGAAAATGACCTAAATGTTAATCCAATGACACAAATTAACTTATTTCAGGCACAAGATTGGTTAAAACCCCTAATTGCACTAGAATAAGCCTAGGGAGGACGAAAATGACTTAAATGTTAATCCAATGACACAAACACACCTGTTGGACCTAGGGAGGACGAAAATGACTTAAATGTTAATCCAATGACACAAATGAACTTATTAGATCCACAAAATTGGTTAAAAACCTTAAATGGACAAGAATTACACTAGGGAGGACGAAAATGACCTAAATGTTAATCCAAGGACACAAATGAACTTACTGGACGCACAGGATTGGTTAAAAACCCTAATTGGACAAGAAAAAGCCCAGGGAGCATGAAAATGACTTAAATGTTACTCCAATGACACAAAGGAACTAATTAGATGCACAAGATTGGTTAAAAACCCTAATTTGTGAATAATAAGCTTAGGTAGGACGAAAATGACCAAAATGTTAATCCAACGACCCAAATGAACAAATTGAATGCACAAGATTGATTAAAAAACCTAATTGGACTAGGATAACCCTGGGGAGGACGAAAATGACCTAAATGTTTCTCCAATGACACAAATTAACTTATTGGATGCACAAGATTTGTTAAAAACCCTAATTTGACTATAATAAGCCTAGGGAGGACGAAAATGACCTAAATGTTAATCCAATGACACAAACACACCTATGGGATGCACAAGATTGGTTAAAAACCCTAATTGGACAAGAATAAGCCTAGGGAGGACCAAAATGACCTAATTGTTAATCCAATGACTCAAATGAACTAATTGAATGCACAAGATTGATTAAAAATCCTAATTGGACTAGAATAAGCCTAGGGAGGACGAAAATGACCTAAATGTTAATCTAATGAAACAAATGATCTTATTGGATACACAAGATTGGTTAAAAACCCTAATTGGACTAGAATAAGCCTATGGAGGACGAAAATGACCTAAATGTTAATCCAATGACACAAATGAACTTATTGGATCCAAAAGATTGGTTAAAAACCCTAATTGGACAAAAATAAGCCTAGGGAGGACGAAAATGACCTAAAAGTTAATCCAAGGAAACAAACGAAATTCTTGGATGCACAAGATTGGTTAAAAACTCTAATTGGACTAGAATAAGCCTAGGGAGGACGAAAATGACCTAAATGTTACTCCAATGACACAAATGAACTTAATGGATGCACAAGTTTGGTTAAAAACCCTAAATGGAAAAGAATTAGCCTTGGGAGAACAAAAATGACCTAAATGTTAATCCAAGGACACAGATGAACTTATTGGATGCATATGATTGGTTAAAAACCCTAATTGGACAAGAAAAAGCCCAAGGCGCACGAAAATGGCTTAAATGTTAATCCAATGACACAAATGAACTTATTGGATGCACCAGATTTGTTGAAAAACCTAATTTAACAAGAATAAGCCTAGGGAGGCAAAAATGACCTAAATGGTAATCCAATGACCTAAATGAACTTATTGGATGCACAAGATTGGTTAAAAGCCCTAATTGGACAAGGATAAGCCTATGGAGGATGAAAATGACCTAAATGTTAATCCAATGACACAAATGAAGTGATTGGATGCACCAGATTTGTTAAACACCCAAAGTGGACTAGAATAAACCTAGGGACGACGAAAATGACCTAAATGTTAATCCAATGACAAACACACCTATTGGATGCACAACATTCGTTAAAAACCCTAATTGGAGAAGAATAACCCAAGGAAACACGAAAATGACCTAAATATTAATCCAATGACACAAATGAACTTATTGGATGCACAAGATTTGTTAAAAACCCTAATTGGACTAGAATAAGCCTAGGGAGGACGAAAATGACCTAAATATTCATCCAATGACACAAATGAACTCATTTGATGCACAAGACTGGTTAAAAACTCTAATTGAACAAGAATAAGCCTAGGGAGGGCGAAAATGACCTAAATGTTCATCCAATTACACAAATGAACTTATTGGATGCACAGGATTTGTTAAAAACCCTAATTGGACTAGAATAAGCCTAGGGAGGACGAAAATGACCTAAATACTCATCCAATGACACAAATGAACTCATTTGATGCACAAGACTGGTTAAAAACTCTAATTGAACAAGAATAAGCCTAGGGAGGGCGAAAATGACCTAAATGTTCATCCAATTACACAAATGAACTTATTGGATGCACAGGATTTGTTAAAAACCCTAATTGGACTAGAATAAGCCTAGGGAGGACGAAAATGACCTAAATACTCATCCAATGACACAAATGAACTCATTTGATGCACAAGACTGGTTAAAAACTCTAATTGAACAAGAATAAGCCTAGGGAGGGCGAAAATGACCTAAATGTTCATCCAATTACACAAATGAACTTATTGGATGCACAGGATTTGTTAAAAACCCTAATTGGACTAGAATAAGCCTAGGGAGGACGAAAATGACCTAAATACTCATCCAATGACACAAATGAACTCATTTGATGCACAAGACTGGTTAAAAACTCTAATTGAACAAGAATAAGCCTAGGGAGGGCGAAAATGACCTAAATGTTCATCCAATTACACAAATGAACTTATTGGATGCACAGGATTTGTTAAAAACCCTAATTGGACTAGAATAAGCCTAGGGAGGACGAAAATGACCTAAATACTCATCCAATGACACAAATGAACTCATTTGATGCACAAGACTGGTTAAAAACTCTAATTGAACAAGAATAAGCCTAGGGAGGGCGAAAATGACCTAAATGTTCATCCAATTACACAAATGAACTTATTGGATGCACAGGATTTGTTAAAAACCCTAATTGGACTAGAATAAGCCTAGGGAGGACGAAAATGACCTAAATACTCATCCAATGACACAAATGAACTCATTTGATGCACAAGACTGGTTAAAAACTCTAATTGAACAAGAATAAGCCTAGGGAGGGCGAAAATGACCTAAATGTTCATCCAATTACACAAATGAACTTATTGGATGCACAGGATTTGTTAAAAACCCTAATTGGACTAGAATAAGCCTAGGGAGGACGAAAATGACCTAAATACTCATCCAATGACACAAATGAACTCATTTGATGCACAAGACTGGTTAAAAACTCTAATTGAACAAGAATAAGCCTAGGGAGGGCGAAAATGACCTAAATGTTCATCCAATTACACAAATGAACTTATTGGATGCACAGGATTTGTTAAAAACCCTAATTGGACTAGAATAAGCCTAGGGAGGACGAAAATGACCTAAATACTCATCCAATGACACAAATGAACTCATTTGATGCACAAGACTGGTTAAAAACTCTAATTGAACAAGAATAAGCCTAGGGAGGGCGAAAATGACCTAAATGTTCATCCAATTACACAAATGAACTTATTGGATGCACAGGATTTGTTAAAAACCCTAATTGGACTAGAATAAGCCTAGGGAGGACGAAAATGACCTAAATACTCATCCAATGACACAAATGAACTTATTGGATGCACAGGATTTGTTAAAAACCCTAATTGGACAAGAATAAGCCTTGGGAGGACGAAAATGACCTAAATGTTAATCCAATGACACAAATGAACTCATTTGATGCACAAGACTGGTTAAGAACCCTAATTGGACTAGAATAAGCCTAGGGAGGACGAAAATAACCTAAATGTTAATCCAATGACACAAAGAAACTAATTAGATGCACAAGATTGGTTAAAAACCCTAAATTGACAAGAATAAGCCTAGGGGGGATGAAAATTTTCTAAATGTTAATCCAATGACACAAAGAAACTAATTAGATGCACAAGATTGGTTAAAAACCCTAAATTGACAAGAATAAGCCTAGGGGGGATGAAAATTTTCTAAATGTTAATCCAATGACACAAAGAAACTAATTAGATGCACAAGATTGGTTAAAAACCCTAAATTGACAAGAATAAGCCTAGGGGGGATGAAAATTTTCTAAATGTTAATCCAATGACACAAAGAAACTAATTAGATGCACAAGATTGGTTAAAAACCCTAAATTGACAAGAATAAGCCTAGGGGGGATGAAAATTTTCTAAATGTTAATCCAATGACACAAAGAAACTAATTAGATGCACAAGATTGGTTAAAAACCCTAAATTGACAAGAATAAGCCTAGGGAGGACGAAAATGACCTAAATGTTAATCCAAGGACACAAATGAACTTATTGGATGCACATGATTTGTTAAAAACCCTAATTGGACAAGCAGGGAGCATGAAAATGCTTTAAATGTTAATCCAATGACACAAAGAAACTAATTAGATGCACAAGATTGGTTAAAAACCCTAATTGGACAAGAATAAGCCTAGGGAGGACGAAAATGACCTAAATGTTAATCCAATGACACAAACACGCCTATTGGATGCACAAGATTGGTTAAAAACCCTAATTGGACAAGAATAAGCCTAGGGAGGACGAAAATGACCTAAATGTTAATCCAATGACACAAACACGCCTATTGGATGCACAAGATTGGTTAAAAACCCTAATTGGACAAGAATAAGCCTAGGGAGGACGAAAATGACCTAAATGTTAATCCAATGACACAAACACGCCTATTGGATGCACAAGATTGGTTAAAAACCCTAAATTGACAAGAATAAGCCTAGGGAGGACAAAAATGGCCAAAATGTTAATCCATTGACCCAAATGAACTAATTGATTGCACAAGATTGATAAAAAATCCTAATTGAACTAGAATAAGCCTAGGGAGGACGAAAATGACCTAAATGTTAATCCTATGACACAAATTAACTGATTTCAGGCACAAGATTGGTTAAAACCGCTAATTGGACTAGAATAAGCCTAGAGAGGATGCAAATTTTCTAAATGTTAATCCAATGACACAAATGAACTTATTAAATGCACAAGATTGGTTAAAAACCCTAATTGGACTAGAATAAGCCAACAAAAGACTAAATGACCTAAATGTAAATCCAATGACACAAATGAACTCATTTGATGCACAAGATTGGTTAAAAACCCTAATTGGACTAGAATAAGCCTAGGGAGGACGAAAATGACCTAAATGTTAATCCAATCACACAAATGAACTTATTGGATGCACGAGATTTGTTAAAACCCCTAATTGGACTAGAATAACCCTAAGGAGGATGAAAATGACCTAAATGTTAATCCAATGACACAAACACACCTGTTGGACAAAAAAGGTTGGTTAAAAACCCTAATTAGAAAAGAATAAGCTTAGGGGGGACGAAAATGACCTAAATCTTAATCCAATTACCCAAATGAACTTATAGGATGCACCAGATTGGTTAAAAGCCCTAATTGATCAAGAATAAGCCTATGGAGGATTAAAATAACCTAAATATTAATCTAACGACACAAAAATTCTTATTGGATACACAAGATTGGTTAAAAACCCTAATTGGACTAGAATAAGCATAGGGAGGACGAAAATAACCTAAATGTTAATCCAATGACACAAATGATCTCATTTGATGCACAAGATTGGTTAAAAACCCTAATTGGACTAGAATAAGCCTAGGGAGGACGAAAATGACCTAAATGTTAATCCAATGACACAAATGATCTCATTTGATGCACAAGATTGGTTAAAAACCCTAATTGGACTAGAATAAGCCCAAGGATGACAAAAATGACCTAAATGTTAATCCAATGACACAAATGAACTCATTTGATGCACAAGATTGGTTAAAAACCCTAATTGGACTAGAATAAGCTTAGGGAGGACGAAAATGACCTAAATGTTAATCCAATGACACAAATGAACTTATAGGATGCACAAGATTGGTTAAAAGCCCTAATTGATCAAGAATAAGCCCATGGAGGATGAAAATAACCTAAATGTTAATCTAATGACACAAATGATCTTATTGGATACACAAGATTGGTTAAAAACCCTAATTGGACTAGAATAAGCCTAGGGAGGACGAAAATGACCTAAATGTTAATCCAATGACACAAATGAACTTATAGGATGCACAAGATTGGTTAAAAGCCCTAATTGATCAAGAATAAGCCCATGGAGGATGAAAATAACCTAAATGTTAATCTAATGACACAAATGATCTTATTGGATACACAAGATTGGTTAAAAACCCTAATTGGACTAGAATAAGCCTAGGGAGGACGAAAATGACCTAAATGTTAATCCAATGACACAATGAACTTATTGGATACAAAAGATTGGTTAACAACCCTAATTTGACAAGAATAAGCCTAGTGACGACGATAATGACCTAAAAGTTAATCCAAGGAAACAAATGAACTTCTTGGATGCACAAGATTGGTTAAAAACCCTAATTGGACTAGAATAAGCTTAGGGAGGACGAAAATGACCTAAATGTTCATCCATTTACACAAATGAACTTATTGGATGCACAAGATTGGTTAAAAACCCTAATTGGACTAGAATAAGCTTAGGGAGGACGAAAATGACCTAAATGTTCATCCATTTACACAAATGAACTTATTGGATGCACAAGATTGGTTAAAAACCCTAATTGGACTAGAATAAGCTTAGGGAGGACGAAAATGACCTAAATGTTCATCCATTTACACAAATGAACTTATTGGATGCACAAGATTGGTTAAAAACCCTAATTGGACTAGAATAAGCTTAGGGAGGACGAAAATGACCTAAATGATACTCCAATGACACAAATGAACTTATTGGATGCACAAGTTTGGTTAAAACCCTAAATGGACAAGAATTACCCTAGGGAGGACGAAAATGACCTAAATGTTAATCCAAGGACACAAATGAAGTTATTGGATGCACAAGATTGGTTAAAAACGCTAATTGGACAAGAAAAAGCCCAGGGAGCATGAAAACGACTTAAATGTTAATCCACTGACACAAAGGAACTAATTAGATGCACAAGATTGGTTAAAAACCCTAATTGGTAAAGAATAAGCCTAGGTAGGACGAAAATGACCAAAATGTTAATCCAATGACCCAAATGAACTAATTGAATGCACAAGATTGATTAAAAAACCTAATTGGACTAGGATAAGCCTAGGGAGGATGAAAATGACCTAAATGTTACTCCAATGACACAAATTAACTTATTGGATGCACAAGAATTGTTAAAAAACCTAATTGGACTAGAATAAGCCTAGGGAGGACGAAAATGACCTAAATGTTAATCCAATGGCACAAACACACCTATTGGATGCACAAGATTGGTTAAAAACCCTAATTGTACAAGAATAAGCCTAGGGAGGATCAAAATGACCTAAGTGTTAATCCAATGACCCAAATGAACTAATTGTATGCACAAGATTGATTAAAAATCCTAATTGGACTATAATAAGCCTATGGACGAAGAAAATGACCTCAATGTTAATCCAATGACACAAATGAACTCGTTTGATGCACAAGATTGGTTAAAAACCCTAAATGGACAAAAATATGTCTAGGGAGGACGAAAATGGCCAAAATGTTAATCCATTGACCCAAATGAACTAATTGAATGCACAAGATTGATTAAAAATCCTAATTGGACTAGAATAAGCCTAGGGAGGACGAAAATGACCTAAACGTTAATCCAATGACACAAATTAACTTATTTCAGGCACAAGATTGGTTAAAACCCCTAATTGGACTAGAATAAGCCTAGAGAAGGATGAAAATTTTCTAAATGTTAATCCAATGACACAAATGAACTTATCAGATGCACAAGATTGGTTAAAAATCATAATTGGACAAGAATAAGCCTAGGGAGGACGAAAATGACCTAAATGTTAATCCAATAACACAAATGAACACATTTGATGCACAAGACTGGTAAAAAATCCTAATTGGACTAGAATAAGACTAGGGAGGACGAAAATGACCTAAATGTTAATCCAACGACAGAAATGATCTTATTGGATGCACAAGATTGGTTAAAAACCCTAATTGGACAAGAAAAAGCCCAGGGAGCATGAAAATGACTTAAATGTTACTCCAATGACACAAATGAACTTATTAGATTCACAAGATTGGTTAAAAATCTTTATTGGACAAGAATAAGCCTAGGGACGACGAAAATGACCTAAATGTTAATCCAATGACACAAATGAACTTATTAGATGCACAAGATTTGTTGAAAAACCTAATTTGACAAGAATAAGCCTAGGGAGGCAAAAATGACCTAAATGTTAATCCAATGATACAAATGAACTTATTGGATGCACAAGATTTGTTAAAAATCCTAATTGGACTAGAATAAGCCTAGCGAGGACGAAAATGACCTAAATGTTAATCCAATGACACAAACAAACCTATTGGATGCACAAGATTGGTTAAAAACCCTAATTAGACAAGAATAAACTTAGGGAGGACGAAAGTAACCTAAATGTTAATCCAATGACAAAAATGAAGTTATTGGATGCAAAAGATTTGTTAAACACCCTAAGTGGACTAGAATAAGCCTAAGAAGGACGAAAATGACCTAAATATTAATCCAATGACACAAACACACCTATTGGATGCACAAGATTGGTTAAAAACCCTAATTGGACAAGAATAAGCCTATGGAGAACGAAAATGACCTAAAT
>NC_021163.2:41670458-41683509 GCF_000331145.2 Cicer arietinum | reverse complement strand
CCTAGGGAGGACGAAAGTTTTCTAAATGTTAATCCAATGACACAAATGAACTTATTGGATGCACAAGATTGGTTAAAAATCCTAATTGGACAAGAATAAGCCTAGGGAGGACGGAAAGTTACCAAATTTTAATCCAACGACACAAATGAACTTATTGGATGCACAAGATTTGTTGAAAACCCAAATTTGACAAGAATGTTAATCCAATGACACATATTAAGTTATTTGAGGCACAAGATTTGTTAAACAACCTAATTGGACTACAATAAACCTAAGGAGGACAAAAATGACCTAAATTTTAATCCAATGACACAAACACACCTATTAGATGCACAAGATTGGTTAAAAACCCTAATTGGACTAGAATAAGCCTAGGGAGGACGAAAGTTTTCTAAATGTTAATCCAATGACACAAATGAACTTATTGGATGCACAAGATTGGTTAAAAACCCTAATTGGACTAGAATAAGCCTAGGGAGGACGAAAGTTTTCTAAATGTTAATCCAATGACACAAATGAACTTATTGGATGCACAAGATTGGTTAAAAACCCTAATTGGACTAGAATAAGCCTAGGGAGGACGAAAATGACCTAAATGTTAATCCAATGAAACAAATGACCTTATTTGATGCACAAGATTGGTTCAAACCCCCAATTGGACTAGAATAAGCCTAGTGAGGACGAAAATGACCTAAATGTTAATCAAATGACACAAATGAACTTATTGGATGCACAATATTGGTTAAAAACCCTAAATGGGCAAGAATAAGCCTAGGGAGGATGAAAATGACCTAAATGTTAATCCAATGACACAAATGAACTCATTTGATGCACAAGATTGGATAAAAACCCTAATTGGACTAGAATAAGCCTAGGGAGGACGAAAATGACCTAAATGTTAATCAAATGACACAAATGAACTTATTGGATGCACAATATTGGTTAAAAACCCTAAATGGGCAAGAATAAGCCTAGGGAGGATGAAAATGACCTAAATGTTAATCCAAGGACAAAAATGAACTTATTGGATGTACAAGATTGGTTAAAAATCCTAACTTGACAAGAATAACCGTAGGGAGGACAAAACTGACCTAAATGTTAATCCAATGACACAAATGAACTCATTTGATGCACAAGATTGGATAAAAACCCTAATTGGACTAGAATAAGCCTAGGGATGACTAAAATGACCTAAATGTTAATCCAATGACACAAATTAACTTATTTCAGGCACAAGATTGGTTAAAATCCCTAATTGGACTAGAATAAGCATAGGGAGGACGAAAATGACCTAAATGTTAATCCAATGACACAAATGAACATATTGGATGCACAAGATTTGTTAAAAACCATAATTGGACTAGAAAAAACCTAGGGAGGACGAAAATGACCTAAATGGTAATCCAATGACACAAACACACCTATTAGATGCACAAGATTGGTTAAAAACCCTAATTGGTGAAGTATAAGCCTAGGTAGGACGAAAATGACCAAAATGTTAATCCAATGACCCAAATGAACTAATTGAATCCACAAGATTGATTAAAAAACCTAATTGGACTAGGATAAGCCTGGGGAGGACGAAAATGACCTAAATGTTACTCCAATGACACAAATTAACTTATTGGATGCACAAGATTGGTTAAAAACCCTAATTGGACTAGAATAAGCCTAGGGAGGACGAAAGTCACCTAAATGTTAATCCAATGACACAAACACACCTATTGGATGCACAAGATTGGTTAAAAACCCTAGTTGGACAAGAACAAGCCTAGGGAGGACCAAAATGACCTAATTGTTAATCCAATGACCCAAATGAAATAATTGAATGCACAAGATTGGTTAAAAAAACTAATTGGACAAGAATAAGCCTAGGGAGGACCAAAATGACCTAATTGTTAATCCAATGACACAAATACACCTATTGGATGCACAAGATTGGTTAAAAACCCTAATTGGACAAGAATAAGCCTAGGGAGCACAAGATTGGTTAAAATGTTACTCCAATGACACAAATTAACTTATTGGATGCACAAGATTTGTTCAAAACCCTAATTGGACTGGAATAAGCCTAGGGAGGACGAAAATCACCTAAATGTTAATCCAATGACACAAATACACCTATTGGATGCACAAGATTGGTTAAAACCCCTAATTGGACAAGAATAAGCCTAGGGAGGACCAAAATGACCTAAGTGTTAATCCAATGACCCAAATGAACTAATTGAATGCACAAGATTGATTAAAAATCCTTATTGGACTATAATAAGCCTAGGGAGGAAGAAAATGACCTAAATGTTAATCCAATGACACAAATTAACTTATTTCAGGCACAAGATTTGTTAAAACCCCTAATTGGACTAGAATAAGCCTAGGGAGGACGAAAATGACTTAAATGTTAATCCAATGACACAAATGAACTTATTAAATCCACAAGATTGGTTAAAAACCCTAAATGGACAAGAATTACCCTAGGGAGGACGAAAATGACCTAAATGTTAATCCAAGGACACAAATGAACTTATTGGATGCACAAGATTGGTTAAAAACCCTAATTGGACAAGAAAAAGCCCAGGGAGCAAGAAAATGACTTAAATGTTACTCCAATGACTCAAAGGAACTAATTAGATGCACAAGATTGGTTAAAAACCCTAATTTGTGAATAATAAGCTTAGGTAGGACGAAAATGACCAAAATGTTAATCCAACGACCCAAATGAACTAATTGAATGCACAAGATTGATTAAAAAACCTAATTGGACTAGGATAAGCCTGGGGAGGACGAAAATGACCTAAATGTTACTCCAATGACACAAATTAACTTATTGGATGCACAAGATTTGTTAAAAACCCTAATTGGACTAGAATAAGCCTATAGAGGACGAAATGACCTAAATGTTAATCCAATGACACAAACACACCTATTGGATGCACAATATTGGTTAAAAACCCTAATTGGACAAGAATAAGCCTAGGGAGGACCAAAATGACCTAATTGTTAATCCAATGACCCAAATGAACTAATTGAATGAACAAGATTGATTAAAAATCCTAATTGGACTAGAATAAGCCTAGGGAGGACGAAAATGACCTAAATGTTAATCCAATGACACAAATGAACTCATTTGATGCACAAGATTGGTTAAAAACCCTAATTGGACTAGAATAAGCCCAGGTATGACCCAAATGACCTAAATGTTAATCCAAGGACACAGATGAACTTAGTGGATGCACAGGATTGGTTAAAAACCCTAAATGGACAAGAATATGTCTATGGAGGACGAAAATGGCCAAAATGTTAATCCATTGACCCAAATGAACAAATTGAATGCACAAGATTGATTAAAAATCCTAATTGCACTAGAATAAGCCTAGGGAGGACGAAAATGACCTAAACGTTAATCCAATGACACAAATGAACACATTTGATGCACAAGACTGGTTAAAAAACCTAATTGGACTAGAATAAGCCTAGGGAGGACGAAAATGACTTAAATGTTAATCCAATGACACAAATGAACTTATTGGATGCACAAGATTGGTTAAAAGCCCTAATTGATCAAGAATAAGCCTATTGAGGATGAAAATCACCTAAATGTTAATCTAATGAAACAAATGATCTTATTGGATACACAAGATTGGTTAAAAACCCTAATTGGACTAGAATAAGCCTAGGGAGGACGAAAATGACTTAAATGTTAATCCAATGACACAAATGAACTTATTGGTTGCACAAGATTGGTTAAAAGCCCTAATTGGACAAGAATAAGCCTATGGAGGATGAAAATGACCTAAATGTTAATCCAAGGACACAGATGAACTTATTGGATGCACATGATTGGTTAAAAACCCTAATTGGACTAGAATAAGCCTAGGGAGGACGAAAATGACCTAAATGTTAATCCAATGACACAAATGAACTTAATGGATGCACAAGTTTGGTTAAAAACCCTAAATGGACAAGAATTAGCCTTGGGAGAACAAAAATGACCTAAATGTTAATCCAAGGACACAGATGAACTTATTGGATGCACATGATTGGTTAAAAACCCTAATTGGACAAGAAAAAGCCCAAGGCGCACGAAAATGACTTAAATATTAATCCAATGACACAAATGAACTTATTGGATGCACAAGATTTGTTGAAAAACCTAATTTGACAAGAATAAGCCTAGGGAGGCAAAAATGACCTAAATGGTAATCCAATGACCCAAATGAACTTATTGGATGCACAAGATTGGTTAAAAGCCCTAATTGGACAAGAATAAGCCTATGGAGGATGAAAATGACCTAAATGTTAATCCAATGACACAAATGAACTCATTTGATGCACAAGACTGGTTAAGAACCATAATTGGACTAGAATAAGCATAGGGAGGACGAAAATAACTTAAATGTTAATCCAATGACAGAAATGAACTTATTGGATGGACAAGATTTGTTTAAAACCCTAATTGGACTAGAATAAGCCTAGGGAGGACGAAAATGACCTAAAAGTTAATCCAATGACACAAGCACACCTATTGGATGCACAAGATTGGTTAAAAACCCTAATTAGAAAAGAATAAGCTTAGGAAGGACGAAAATGACCTAAATGTTAATCCAATGACCCAAATGAACTTATAGGATTCACAAGATTGGTTAAAAGCCCTAATTGGAAAAGAATAACCTAAATGTTAATCTAATGACACAAATGAACTTATTGGGTACACAAGATTGGTTATAAACCCTAATTGGAGTAAAATAAGCCTCGGGAGGACGAAAATGACCTAAATGTTAATCCAATGACACAAATGAACATATTGGATGCAAAAAGATTGGTTAACGACCCTAATTGGACAAGAATAAGCCTAGGGAGGACCAAAATGACGTAAATGTTAATCCAAGGACACAAATGAACTTATTGGATGCACAGGATTGGTTAAAAACCCTAATTGGACAAGAAAAAGCCCAGGGAGCATGAAAATGACTTAAATGTTAGTCCAATGACACAAAGAAACTAATTAGATGCACAAGATTGGTTAAAAACCCTAATAGGTGAAGAATAAGCCCAAGTAGGAAGAAAATGACCAAAATGAACTAATTGAATGCACAAGATTGATTAAAAACCTTAATTGGACTAGGATAAGCCTAGGGAGGATGAAAATGACCTAAATGTTACTCCAATGACACAAATTAACTTATTGGATGCACAAGAATTGTTAAAAACCCTAATTGGACTAGATTAAGCCTAGGGAGGACGAAAATGAACTAAATGTTAATCCAATGACACAAACACGCCTATTGGATGCACAAGATTGGTTAAAAACCCTAAATTGACAAGAATAAGCCTAGGGAGGATGCAAATTTTCTAAATGTTAATCCAATGACGGACGAAAATGACCTAAATGTTCATCCAATGACACGAAGACACCTATTGGATGCACAAGATTGGTTAAAAACCCTAAATTGACAAGAATAAGCCTAGGGAGGATGCAAATTTTCTAAATGTTAATCCAATGACGGACGAAAATGACCTAAATGTTCATCCAATGACACGAAGACACCTATTGGATGCACAAGATTGGTTAAAAACCCTAAATTGACAAGAATAAGCCTAGGGAGGACAAAAATGGCCAAAATGTTAATCCATTGACCCAAGATTGGTTAAAACCCCTAATTGGACTAGAATAAGCCTAGGGAGGATGAAAATTTTCTAAATGTTAATCCAATGACACAAACACGCCTATTGGATGCACAAGATTGGTTAAAAACCCTAAATTGACAAGAATAAGCCTAGGGAGGATGAAAATGACCTAAATGTTACTCCAATGACACAAATTAACTTATTGGATGCACAAGATTGGTTAAAAACCCTAAATTGACAAGAATAAGCCTAGGGAGGATGAAAATGACCTAAATGTTACTCCAATGACACAAATTAACTTATTGGATGCACAAGATTGGTTAAAAACCCTAAATTGACAAGAATAAGCCTAGGGAGGATGAAAATGACCTAAATGTTACTCCAATGACACAAATTAACTTATTGGATGCACAAGATTGGTTAAAAACCCTAAATTGACAAGAATAAGCCTAGGGAGGATGAAAATGACCTAAATGTTAATCCAATGACACAAATGAACTTATTAGATGCACAAGATTGGTTAAAAATCATAATTGGACAAGAATAAGCCTATGGAGGACGAAAATCACCTAAATGTTAATCCAATAACACAAATGAACACATTTGATGAACAAGACTGGTAAAAAATTCTAATTGGACTAGAATATGCCTAGGGAGGACGAAAATGACTTAAATGTTAATCCAATGACACAAATGAACTTATTAGATGCACAAGATTGGTTAAAAATCATAATTGGACAAGAATAAGCCTATGGAGGACGAAAATCACCTAAATGTTAATCCAATAACACAAATGAACACATTTGATGAACAAGACTGGTAAAAAATTCTAATTGGACTAGAATAGGCCTAGGGAGGACGAAAATGACTTAAATGTTAATCCAATGACACAAATGAACTTATTAGATGCACAAGATGGGTTAAAAGCCCTTATTGATCAAGAATAAGACTATGGAGGATGAAAATAACCTAAATGTTAATCTAATGAAACAAATGATCTTATTGGATACACAAGATTGGTTAAAAACCCTAAATTGACAAGAATAAGCCTAGGGAGGACGAAAATTACCTAAATGTTAATCCAATGACACAAATGATGCACGAGATTTGTTAAAACCGGTTAAAAACCCTAAATTGACAAGAATAAGCCTAGGGAGGACAAAAATGGCCAAAAAGTTAATCCATTGACCCAAATGAACTAATTGATTACACAAGATTGATTAAAAATCCTAATTGGACTAGAATAAGCCTAGGGAGGACGAAAATGACCTAATTGTTAATCCTATGACACAAATTAACTTATTTCAGGCACAAGATTGGTTAAAACCCCTAATTGGACTAGAATAAGCCTAGGGAGGATGCAAATTTTCTAAATGTTAATCCTATGACACAAATTAACTTATTTCAGGCACAAGATTGGTTAAAACCCCTAATTGGACTAGAATAAGCCTAGGGAGGATGCAAATTTTCTAAATGTTAATCCAATGACACAAATGAACTTATTAGATGCACAAGATTGGTTAAAAAACCTAATTGGACTAGAATAAGCCAAGGAAAGACTAAATGACCTAAATGTAAATCCAATGACACAAATGAACTCATTTGATGCACAAGATTGGTTAAAAACCCTAATTAGACTAAGATAAGCCTAGGGAGGAAGAAAATGACCTAAATGTTAATCCAATGACACAAATGAACTTATTGGATGCACGAGATTTGTTAAAACCCCTAATTGGACTAGAATAAGCCTAGGGAGGATGCAAATTTTCTAAATGTTAATCCAATGACACAAATGAACTTATTGGATGCACGAGATTTGTTAAAACCCCTAATTGGACTAGAATAACCCTAAGGAGGACGAAAATGTCCTAAATGTTAATCCAATGACACAGACACACCTGTTGGATAAAAAAGATTGGTTAAAAACCCTAATTAGAAAAGAATAAGCTTAGGGAGGACGAAAATGACCTAAATTTTAATCCAATTACCCAAATGAAGTTATAGGATGCACAAGATTGGTTAAAAGCCCTAATTGATCAAGGATAAGCCTATGGAGGATTAAAATAACCTAAATATTAATCTAACGACACAAATGTTCTTATTGGATACACAAGATTGGTTAAAAACCCTAATTGGACTAGAATAAGCATAGGGAGGACGAAAAAGACCTAACTGTTAATCCAATGACTCAAATGAACTAATTGAATGCACAAGATTGATTAAAAATCCTAATTGGACTAGAATAAGCCTAGGGAGGATGAAAATGACCTAAATGTTAATCCAATGACACAAATGAACTCATTTGATGCACAAGATTGGTTAAAAACCCTAATTGGACTACAATAAGCCCAGGGATGACAAAAATGACCTAATTGTTAATCCAATGACACAAATGAACTCATTTGATGCACAAGATTGGTTCAAAACCTTAATTGGACTAGAATAAGCTTAGGGAGGACGAAAATGACCTAAATGTTAATTCAATGACCCAAATGAACTTATAGGATGCACAAGATTGGTTAAAAGCTCTAATTGATCAAGAATAAGCCTCTGGAGGATGAAAATAACCTAAATGTTAATCTAATGACACAAATGATCTTATTGGATACACAAGATTGGTTAAAAACCCTAAATGGACTACAATAAGCCTAGGGAGGACGAAAATGACCTAAATGTTAATCCAATGACACAATGAACTTATTGGATGCAAAAGATTGGTTAACAACCCTAATTGGACAAGAATAAGCCTAGTGAGGACGATAATGACCTAAAAGTTAATCCAAGGAAACAAATGAACTTCTTGGATGCACAAGATTGGTTAAAAACCCTAATTGGACTAGAATAAGTCTATGGAGGACGAAAATGACCTAAATGATACTCCAATGACACAAATGAACTTATTGGATGCACAAGTTTGGTTAAAAACCCTAAATGGACAAGAATTACCCTAGGGAGGTCGAAAATGACCTAAATGTTAATCCAAGGACACAAATGAAGTTATTGGATGCACAAGATTGGTTAAAAACCCTAACTGGACAAGAAAATGCCCAGGGAGCATGAAAATGACTTAAATGTTAATCCACTGACACAAAGGAACTAATTAGATGCACAAGATTGGTTAAAAACCCTAATTGGTAAAGAATAAGCCTACGTAGGACAAAAATGACCAAAATGTTAATCCAATGACCCAAATGAACTAATTGAATGCACAAGATTGATTAAAAAACCTAATTGAACTAGGATAAGCCTAGGGAGGACGAAAATGACCTAAATGTTACTCCACTGACACAAATTAACTTATTGGACGCACAAGAATTGTTAAAAAACCTAATTGGACTAGAATAAGCCTAGGGAGGACGAAAATGACCTAAATGTTAATCCAATGACACAAACACACATATTGGATGCACAAGATTGGTTAAAAACTCTAATTGGACAAGAATAAGCCTAGGGAGGATCAAAATGACCTAAGTGTTAATCCAATGACTCAAATGAACTAATTGTATGCACAAGATTGATTAAAAATCCTAATTGGACTATAATAAGCCTAGGGAGGACGAAAATGACCTAAATGTTAATCCAATGACACAAATGAACTCATTTGATGCACAAGATTTGTTAAAAACCCTAATTGGACTAGAATAAGCATAGGGATGACGAAAATGACCTAAATGTTAATCCAATGACAAAAATGAACTTATTGGATGCACAAGATTGGTTAAAAACCCTAAATGGACAAGAATATGTCTAGGGAGGA
Source organism: Cicer arietinum (assembly GCF_000331145.2). Taxonomy (NCBI): domain Eukaryota; kingdom Viridiplantae; phylum Streptophyta; class Magnoliopsida; order Fabales; family Fabaceae; genus Cicer; species Cicer arietinum. The sequence continues at coordinate 41,674,127 of NC_021163.2, read as the reverse complement.
CGAAAATGGCCAAAATGTTAATCCATCGACCCAAATGAACTAATTGAATGCACAAGATTGATTAAAAATCTTAATTGGACTAGAAAAAGCCTAGGGAGGACGAAAATGACCTTAACGTTAATCCAATGACACAAATTAACTTATTTCAGGCACAAGATTGGTTAAAACCCCTAATTGGACTAGAATAAGCCTAGGGGGGATGAAAATTTTCTAAATGTTAATCCAATGACACAAATGAACTTATTAGATGCACAAGATTGGTTAAAAACCCTAATTGGACTAGAATAAGCCAAGGAAAGACTAAATGACCTAAATGTAAATCCAATGACACAAATGAACTCACTTGATGCACAAGATTGGTTAAAAACCCTAATTGGACTAAGATAAGCCTAGGGAGGACGAAAATCACCAAAATGTTAATCCAATGACACAAATGAACTTATTCGATGCACGAGATTTGTTAAAACCCCTAATTGGAATAGAATAACCCTAAGGAGGACGAAAATGACCTAAATGTTAATCCAATGACACAAACACACCTGTTGGATAAAAAAGATTGGTTAAAAACCCTAATTAGAAAAGAATAAGCTTAGGGAGGACGAAAATGACTTAAATGTTAATCCAATGACACAAATGAACTTATTGGATGCACAAGATTGGTTAAAAGCCCTAATTGATCAAGAATAAGCCTATGGAGGATGAAAATAACCTAAATGTTAATCTAATGAAACAAATGATCGTATTGGATACACAAGATTTGTTAAAAACCCTAATTGGACTACAATAAGCCTAGGGAGGACGAAAATGAACTAAATGTTAATCCAACGACACAAATGAACTTATTGGATGCACAAGATTGGTTAAAAACCCTAATTGGACTAGAATAAACCTAGGGAGGACGAAAATGACCTAAATGTTAATCCTATGACACAAATTAACTTATTTCAGGCACAAGATTGGTTAAAACCCCTAATTGGACTAGAATAAGCCTAGGGAGGATGAAAATGACCTAAATGTTAATCCTATGACACAAATTAACTTATTTCAGGCACAAGATTGGTTAAAACCCCTAATTGGACTAGAATAAGCCTAGGGAGAATGAAAATTTTCTAAATGTTAATCCAATGACACAAATGAATTTATTAGATGCACAAGATTGGTTAAAAATCATAATTGGACAAGAATAAGCCTAGGGAGGACGAAAATGACCTAAATGTTAATCCAATAACACAAATGAACACATTTGATGCACAAGACTGGTAAAAAATCCTAATTGGACTAGAATAAGCCTAGGGAGGACGAAAATGACTTAAATGTTAATCCAAAGACACAAATGAACTTATTGGATGCACAAGATTGGTTAAAAGCCCTAATTGATCAAGAATAAGCCTATGGAGGATGAAAATAACCTAAATGTTAATCTAATGAAACAAATGATCTTATTGGATACACAAGATTGGTTAAAAGCCCTAATTGATCAAGAATAAGCCTATGGAGGATGAAAATAACCTAAATGTTAATCCAATGACACAAATGAACTTATTGGATGCACAAGATTGGTTAAAAACCCTAAATTGACAAGAATAAGCATAGGGAGGACAAAAATGGCCAAAATGTTAATCCATTGACCCAAATGAACTAATTGATTGCACAAGATTGATTAAAAATCCTAATTGGACTAGAATAAGCCTATGGAGGACGAAAATGACCTAAATGTTACTCCAATGACACAAATGAACTTAATGGATGCACAAGTTGGGTTAAAAACCCTAAATGGACAAGAATTAGCCTAGGGAGGACGAAAATGACCTAAATGTTGATCCAAGGACACAGATGAACTTATTGGATGCACAGGATTGGTTAAAAATCCTAATTGGACAAGAAAGAGCCCAGGGAGAATGAAAATGACTTAAATGTTAATCCAATGACACAAAGGAACTAATTAGATGCACAAGATTGGTTAAAAACCCTAATTGGTGAAGAATAAGCCTAGGTAGGACGAAAATGACCAAAATGAACTAATTGAATGCACAAGATTGATTAAAAAACCTAATTGGACTAGGATAAGCCTGGGTAGGACGAAAATGACCTAAATGTTAATCCAATGACACAAACACGCCTATTTGGATGCACAAGATTGGTTAAAAACCCTAATTGGACAAGAATAAGCCTAGAGAGGACCAAAATGACCTAGTTGTTAATCCAATGACCCAAATGAACTAATTGAATGCACAAGATTGATTAAAAATGCTAATTGGACTAGAATAAGCCTAGGGAGGACCAAAATGACCTAAATGTTAATCCAATGACACAAATGAACTCATTTGATGCACAAGATTGGTTAAAAACGCTAATTGGACTAGAATAAGCCTAGGAATGACAAAAATGACCTAAATGTTAATCCATTGACCCAAATTAACTAATTGAATGCACAAGATTGATTAAAAATCCTAATTGGACTAGAATAAGCCTAGGGAGGACGAAAATGACCTAAATGTTAATCCGATGACACAAATTAACTTATTTCAGGCACAAGATTGGTTAAAACCCCTAATTGGACTAGAATAAGCCTAGGGAGGATGCACAAGATTGGTTTAAAACCCTAATTGGACAAGAATAAGCCAAGGAAAGACTAAATGACCTAAATGTAAATCCAATGACACAAATGAACTCATTTGATGCACAAGATTGGTTAAAAACCCTAATTGGTCTAGAATAAGTCTAGGGAGGACGAAAATGACCTAAATGTTAATCCAATGACCCAAATGAACATGTTGGATGCACAAGATTTGTTAAAAACCCTAATTGGACTAGAATAAGCCTAGGGAGGACAAAAATGACCTAAATGTTAATCCAATGACACAAACACACCTATTAGATGCACAAGATTGGTTAAAAACCCTAATTGGACAAGAATAAGCCTAGGGAGGATACAAATGACCTAAATGTTAATCCAATGACCCAAATGAACTAATTGAATGCACAAGATTGATTAAAAATCCAAATTGGACTAGAATAAGCCTAGGGAGGACGAAAATGACCTAAATGTTAATCCAATGAAACAAATGACCTTATTTGATGCACAAGATTGGTTGAAACCCCTAATTGGACTAGAATAAGCCTAGTGAGGACGAAAATGACCTAAATGTTAATCAAATGACACAAATGAACTTATTGGATGCACAAGATTGGTTTAAAACCCTAAATTGACAAGAATAAGCCTAGGGAGGACGAAAATGACCTAAATGTTAATCCAAGGACACAAATGAACTTATTAGATGTACAAGATTGGTTAAAAATCCTACTTGGACCGGAATAAGCGTAGGGAGGACGAAAATGACCTAAATGTTAATCCAATGACACAATAAACTTATTGGATGCACAAGATTTGTGAAAACCCAAATTTGACAAGAATAAGCCTAGGGAGGACGAAAATGAGCTAAATGTTAATCCAATGACACAAATGAACTTATTGGATGCACAAGAATTATTAAAAACCCTTATTGGACAAGAATAAGCCTAGGGAGGCTGAAAATGACCAAAATGTTAATCCAATTACACAAATGAACTTATGGAATGCATAAGATTGGTTAAAAACACTAATTGGACAAGAATAAGCCTAGGGAGGACGAGAATGACCTAAATGTTCATCCAATGACACAAATGAAC
>NC_021163.2:41667679-41670318 GCF_000331145.2 Cicer arietinum | reverse complement strand
TGTATATCCAATGACACAAATGAACTCATTTGATGCACAAGATTGGTTAAAAACCCTAATTGGACTAAGATAAGCCTAGGGAGGACGAAAATGACCTAAATGTTAATCCAATGACACAAATGAACTTATTGGATGCACGAGATTTGTTAAAGTCCCTAATTGGAATAGAATAAGCCTAGGGAGGACGAAAATGACTTTAATGTTAATCCAATGACACAAATGAACTTATTAGATGCACAAGACTGGTTAAAAACCCTAATTGGACTAGAATAAGCCTAGGGAGGACGAAAATGACCTAAACGTTCATCCAATGACAGAATCACACCTATTGGATACACAAGACTGGTTAAAAACCCTAATTGGACTAGAATAAACCTAGGGAGGACGAAAATAACCTAAATGTTAATCTAATGAAACAAATGATCTTATTGGATACACAAGACTGGTTAAAAACCCTAATTGGACTACAATAAGCCTAGGAAGGACGAAAATGAACTAAATGTTAATCCAACGACACAAATGAACTTATTGGATGCAAAAGATTGGTAAACAATCCTAATTGGACAAGAATAAGCCTAGGGAGGACGAAAATGACCTAAAAGTTAATCCAAGGAAACAAATGAAATTCTTGGATGCACAAGATTGATTAAAAACCCTAATTGGACTAGAATAAGCCTAGGGAGGACGAAAATGACCTAAATGTTAATCCAATGACACAAACACACCTATTAGACGCACAAGATTGGTTAAAAATAGTAATTGGACAAGAATAAGCCTAGGGAGGATACAAATGACCTAAATGTTAATCCAATGACCCAAATGAACTAATTGAATGCACAAGATTGATTAAAAATCCAAATTGGACTAGAATAAGCCTAGGGAGGATACAAATGACCTAAATGTTAATCCAAGGACACAAATGAACTTATTGGATGTACAAGATTGGTTAAAAATCCTCATTGCACAAGAATAAGCCTAGGGAGGATACAAATGACCTAAATGTTAATCCAAGGACACAAATGAACTTATTGGATGTACAAGATTGGTTAAAAATCCTCATTGCACAAGAATAAGCCTAGGGAGGATACAAATGACCTAAATGTTAATCAAATGACACAAATGAACTTATTGGATGCACAATATTGGTTAAAAACGCTAAATGGGCAAGAATAAGCCTAGGGAGGACGAAAATGACCTAAATGTTAATCCAAGGACACAAATGAACTTATTGGATGTACAAGATTGGTTAAAAATCTTAATTTGACAAGAATAACCGTAGGGAGGACAAAAATGAACTAAATGTTAATCCAATGACACAAATGAACTTATTTCAGCACAAGATTGGTTAAAATCCCTAATTGGACTAGAATAAGCCTAGGGAGGACGAAAATGACCTAAATGTTAATCCAATGACACAAAAGAACATATTGGATGCACAAGGTTTGTTAAAAACCATAATTGGACTAGAAAATGCCTAGGGAGGACGAAAATGACCTAAATGGTAATCCAATGACACAAACACACCTATTAGATGCACAAGATTGGTTAAAAACCCTAATTGGACAAGAATAAGCCTAGGGAGGACGAAAATGACCTAAATGTTAATCCAATGACCCAAATGAACTAATTGAATGCACAAGATTGATTAAAAATCCAAATTGGACTAGAATAAGCTTAGGGAGGACGAAAATGAACTAAATGTTAATCAAATGAAACAAATGACCTTATTTGATGCACAAGATTGGTTAAAACCCCTAATTGGACTAGAATAAGCCTAGGGAGGACGAAAATGACCTAAATGTTAATCAAATGACACAAATGAACTTATTGGATGCACAATATTGGTTAAAAACCCTAAATGGACAAGAATAAGCATATGGAGGACGAAAATGACCTAAATGTTAATCCAAAGACACAAATGGACTCAATTGATGCACAAGATTTGTTAAAAACCCTAATTGGACTAGAATAAGACTAGGGAGGACGAAAATGACCTAAATGTTAATCCAATGACACAAACACACCTATTAGATGCACAAGATTGGTTAAAACCCCTAATTGGACTAGAATAAGCCTAGCGAGGACGAAAATGACCTAAATGTTAATCCAATGACACAAACACACCTATTAGATGCACAAGATTGGTTAAAACCCCTAATTGGACTAGAATAAGCCTAGCGAGGACGAAAATGACCTAAATGTTAATCCAATGACACAAACACACCTATTAGATGCACAAGATTGGTTAAAAACCCTAATTGGACAAGAAAAAGCCCAGGGAGCATGAAAATGACTTAAATGTTACTCCAATGACACAAATGAACTTATTAGGTTCACAAGATTGGTTAAAAATCTTTATTGGACAAGAATAAGCCTAGGGATGACGAAAATGACCTAAATGTTAATCCAATGACACAAATGAACTTATTGTATGCACAAGATTTGTTGAAAAACCTAATTTGACAAGAATAAGCCTAGGGAGGCAAAAATGACGTAAATGTTAATCCAATGATACAAATGAACTTATTGGATGCACAAGATTTGTTAAAAATCCTAATTGGACTAGAATAAGCCTAGCGAGGACGAAAATGACCTAAATGTTAATCCAATGACACAAACAAACCTATTGGATGCACAAG
>NC_021163.2:41663719-41667117 GCF_000331145.2 Cicer arietinum | reverse complement strand
ATTGGTTAAAAACCCTAATTGGACTAGAATAGGCCTAGGGAGGACGAAAATGACCTAAATGTTAATCCAACGACACAAATGAACTTTTGGATGCACAAGATTGGTTAAAAACCCTAATTGCACAAGAAAAAGCCTAGGGAGGACGAAAATGGCCGAAATGATAATCCAATGACCCAAATGAACTCATTTGATGCACAAGATTGGTTAAAAACCCTAATTGGACTAGAATAGGCCTAGGGAGGACGAAAATGACCTAAATGTTCATCCTATGGCACAAATGAACTTATTGGATGCACAAGATTGGTTAAAAACCCTAAATGGACAAGAATAAGCGTAGGGAAGATGAAAATGACTTAAATGTTAATCCAAGGACACAAAGAACTTATTGGATGTACAAGATTGGTTAAAACCCCTAATTGGACTAGAATAAGCCTAGGGAGGACGAAAATGACCTAAATGTTAATCCAATGACACAAATGAACTTATTGGATGCACAAGATTGGTTAAAAACCCTAATTGGACTAGAATAGGCCTAGGGAGGACCAAAATGACCTAAATGTTAATCAAATGACACAAATGAACTTATTGGATGCACAAGATTGGTTAAAAATCCTATTTGAACAAGAATAAGCCTAGGGAGGACGAAAGTTACCTAAATTTTAATCCAACGACACAAATGAACTTATTGGATGCACAAGATTTGTTGAAAACCCAAATTTGACAAGAATGTTAATCCAATGACACATATTAAGTTATTTGAGGCACAAGATTTGTTAAACACCCTAATTGGACTACAATAAGCCTAGGGAGGACAGAAATGACCTAAATTTTAATCCAATGACACAAACACACCAAATGGATGCACAAGATTGGTTAAAAACCCTAATTGGACAAGAATTAGCCTAGGAAAGACGAAAATGACCTAAATGTTAATCCAATGACACAAATGAACTTATTGGATGCACAAGATTGGTTAAAAACCCTAATTGGACAAGAATTAGCCTAGGAAAGACGAAAATGACCTAAATGTTAATCCAATGACACAAACACACCTATTAGATGCACAAGATTGGTTAAAAACCCTAACTGGACAAGAATAAGCATATGGAGGATACAAATGACCTAAATGTTAATCCAATGACCCAAATGAACTAATTGAATGCACAAGATTGATTAAAAATCCAAATTGGACTAGAATAAGCCTAGGGAGGACGAAAATGACCTAAATGTTAATCCAATGAAACAAATGACCTTATTTGATGCACAAGATTGGTTCAAACACCCAATTGGACTAGAATAAGCCTAGTGAGGACGAAAATAACCTAAATGTTAATCAAATGACACAAATGAACTTATTGGATGCACAATATTGGTTAAAAACCCTAAATGGGCAAGAATAAGCCTAGGGAGGATGAAAATGACCTAAATGTTAATCCAATGACACAAATGAACTCATTTGATGCACAAGATTGGATAAAAACCCTAATTGGACTAGAATAAGCCTAGGGATGACTAAAATGACCTAAATGTTAATCCAATGACACAAATTAACTTATTTCAGGCACAAGATTGGTTAAAATCCCTAATTGGACTAGAATAAGCCTAGGGAGGAGACCTAAATGTTAATCCAATGACACAAATGAACATATTGGATGCACAAGATTTGTTAAAAACCATAATTGGACTAGAAAAATCCTAGGGAGGACGAAAATGACCTAAATGGTAATCCAATGACACAAACACACCTATTAGAGGCACAAGATTGGTTAAAAACCCTAATTGGACAAACATAAGGCTAGGGTTGACGAAAATGACCTAAATGGTAATCCAATGACACAAACACACCTATTAGAGGCACAAGATTGGTTAAAAACCCTAATTGGACAAGAATAAGCCTATGGAGTATACAAATGACCTAAATGTTAATCCAATGACCCAAATGAACTAATTGAATGCACAAGATTGATTAAAAATCCAAATTGGACTAGGATAAGCCTAGGGAGGACGAAAATGACCTAAATGTTAATCCAATGACCCAAATGAACTAATTGAATGCACAAGATTGATTAAAAATCCAAATTGGACTAGGATAAGCCTAGGGAGGACGAAAATAACCTAAATGTTAATCAAATGAAACAAATGACCTTATTTGATGCACAAGATTGGTTAAAACCCCTAATTGGACTAGAATAAGCCTCGAGAGGACGAAAATGACCTAAATGTTAATCAAATGACACAAATGAACTTATTGGATGCACAATATTGGTTAAAAACCCTAAACGGACAAGAATAAGCATAGGGAGGACGAAAATGACCTAAATGTGAATCCAATGACACAAATGAACTCATTTGATGCACAAGATTTGTTAAAAACCCTAATTGGACTAGAATAAGACTAGGGAGGACGAAAATGAGTTAAATGTTAATCCAACGACAGAAATGAACTTATTGGATGCACAAGATTGGTTAAAAACCCTAATTGGACAAGAAAAAGCCCAGGGAGCATGAAAATGACTTAAATGTTACTCCAATGACACAAATGAACTTATTAGATTCACAAGATTGGTTAAAAATCTTTATTGGACAAGAATAAGCCTAGAGACGACGAAAATGACCTAAATGTTAATCCAATGACACAAATGCACTTATTTGATGCATAAGATTTGTTGAAAAACCTAATTTGACAAGAATAAGCCTAGGGAGGCAAAAATGACCTAAATGTTAATACAATGACACAAATGAACTTATTGGATGCACAAGATTTGTTAAAAATCCTAATTGGACTAGAATAAGCCTAGCGAGGACGAAAATGACCTGAAAGTTAATCCAATGACACAAACAAACCTATTGGATGCACAAGATTGGTTAAAAACCCTAATTAGACAAGAATAAACTTAGGGAGGATGAAAGTAACCTAAATGTTAATCCAATGACACAAATGAAGTTATTGGATGCACAAGATTTGTTAAACACCCTAAGTGGACTAGAATAAGCCTAAGAAGGACGAAAATGACCTAAATGTTAATCCAATGACACAAACACACCTATTGGATGCACAAGATTGGTTAAAAACCCTAATTGGACAAGAATAAGCCTATGGAGAACGAAAATGACCTAAATGTTAATCCACTGACACAAATGAACTCATTTGATGCACAAGATTTGTTAAAAACCCTAATTGGACTAGAATAAGACTAGGGAGGACGAAAATGAGTTAAATGTTAATCCAACGACAGAAATGAACTTATTGGATGCACAAGATTGGTTAAAAACCCTAATTGGACAAGAAAAAGCCCAGGGAGCATGAAAATGACTTAAATGTTACTCCAATGACACAAATGAACTTATTAGATTCACAAGATTGGTTAAAAATCTTTATTGGACAAGAATAAGCCTAG
>NC_021163.2:41652010-41663289 GCF_000331145.2 Cicer arietinum | reverse complement strand
TGGTTAAAACCCCTAACTGGACTAGAATAAGCCTAGGGAGGACGAAAATGACCTAAATGTTAATCCAATGACACAAATGAACTTATTGGATGCACAAGATTGGTTAAAAACCCTAAATGGACAAGAATAAGCGTAGGGAGGACGAAAATGACCTAAATGTTAATCCAATGACACAAATGAACTTATTGGATGCACAAGATTGGTTAAAAACCCTAAATGGACAAGAATAAGCGTAGGGAGGACGAAAATGACCTAAATGTTAATCCAATGACACAAATGAACTTATTGGATGCACAAGATTGGTTAAAAACCCTAATTGGACAAGAATAAGCATAGGGAGGACAAAAATGACCTAAATTTTAATCCAATGACACAAACACACCTAATGGATGCACAAGATTGGTTAAATACCCTAATTGGACAAGAATTAGCCTAAGAAAGACGAAAATGACCTAAATGTTAATCCAATGACACAAATGAACTTATTGGATGCACAAGATTGGTTAAAAACCCTAATTGGACAAGAATAAGCCTAGGGAGGATGAAAATGACCTAAATGTTAATCCAATGACACAAATGAACTTATTGGATGCACAAGATTGGTTAAAAACCCTAATTGGACAAGAATAAGCCTAGGGAGGATGAAAATGACCTAAATGTTAATCCAATGACACAAATGAACTTATTGGATGCACAAGATTGGTTAAAAACCCTAATTGGACAAGAATAAGCCTAGGGAGGATGAAAATGACCTAAATGTTAATCCAATGACACAAATGAACTTATTGGATGCACAAGATTGGTTAAAAACCCTAATTGGACAAGAATAAGCCTAGGGAGGATGAAAATGACCTAAATGTTAATCCAATGACACAAATGAACTTATTGGATGCACAAGATTGGTTAAAAACCCTAATTGGACAAGAATAAGCCTAGGGAGGATGAAAATGACCTAAATGTTAATCCAATGACACAAATGAACTTATTGGATGCACAAGATTGGTTAAAAACCCTAATTGGACAAGAATAAGCCTAGGGAGGATGAAAATGACCTAAATGTTAATCCAATGACACAAATGAACTTATTGGATGCACAAGATTGGTTAAAAACCCTAATTGGACAAGAATAAGCCTAGGGAGGATGAAAATGACCTAAATGTTAATCCAATGACACAAATGAACTTATTGGATGCACAAGATTGGTTAAAAACCCTAAATGGACAAGAGTTAGCCAAGGGAGGATGAAAATGACTTAAATATTAATCCAAGGACACAAATGAACTTGTTGGTTGCACAAGATTGGTTAAAAACCCTAATTGGACAAGAAAAAGCATAGGGAGAATGAAAATGTCTTAAATGTTAATCCAATGACACAAATGAACTAATTAGATGCACAAGATTGGTTAAAAACCCTAATTGGACTAGAATAAGCCTAAGTAGGACGAAAATGACCTAAATGTTCATCCAATGACACAAACACACCTATTGGATGCACAAGATTGGTTAAAAACCCTAATTGGACTAGAATAAGCCTAAGTAGGACGAAAATGACCTAAATGTTCATCCAATGACACAAACACACCTATTGGATGCACAAGATTGGTTAAAAACCCTAATTGGACTAGAATAAGCCTAAGTAGGACGAAAATGACCTAAATGTTAATCCAATGACACAAATGAACTAATTAGATGCACAAGATTGGTTAAAAACCCTAATTTAACAAGAATAGGCCTTGGGAGGACGAAAATGACCAAAATGTTAATCCAATGACCCGAATGAACTAATTGAATGCACAAGATTGATTAAAAATCCTAATTGGACTGGAATAAGTCTAGGGAGGATGAAAACGACCTAAATGTTAATCCAATGACACAAATTAACTTATTTAAGGCACAAGATTTGCTTAACACCCTAGTTGGACTACAATAAGCTTAGGGAGGACGAAAATGACCTAAATTTTAATCCAATGACACAAACACACCTATTGGATGCACAAGATTGGTTAAAAACCCTAATTGGAAAAGAATTATCCTAGGAAAGACGAAAATGACCTAAATGTTAATCCAATGACATAAATGAACTAATTGGATGCACAAGATTTGTAAAAAAACCCTAATTGGACAAGAGTAAGCTTAGGGAGGACGAAAATGACCGAAATGTTATTCCAATAACACAAATGAACTTATTGGATGCACAAGATTTTTTAAAAAACCTAATTGGACTAGAATAAGCCTAGAGAGGCAAAAATGACCTAAGTGTTAATCCAATGACACAAACACACCTATTGGATGCAAAAGATTGGTTAAAACCCCTAATTGGACAAGAATAACTCTAGGGAGGAACAAAATGACCTAAATGTTAATCCAATGACTTAAATGAACTAATTGAATGCACAAGATTGATTAAAAATCCCAATTGGACTAGAATAAGCCTAGGGAGGACGAAAATGACCTAAATGTTAATCCAATGACACAAATGAACTTATTTGATGCACAAGATTGGTTAAAAACCCTAATTGGACTAGAATAAGCCTAGGGAGGACAAAAATGACCTAAATGTTAATCAAATGACACAAATGAACTTATTGGATGCACAAGATTGGTTAAAATCCCTAAATGGACAAGAATAAGCTTAGGGAGGACGAAAATGACCTATATGTTAATCCAATGACACAAATGAACTTATTGGATGCACAAGATTTGTTAAAAACCCTAATTGGACTAGAATTAAACTAGGGAGGACGAAAATGACCTAAATGTTAATCCAATGACACAAATGAACTTATTTGAGGCACAAGATTGGTTAAAAACCCTAAATGGACTAGAATAAGCCTAGGGAGGACGAAAATTTTCTAAATGTTAATCCAATGATACACACTACTAGAAAATTACGTTTTAGCTGCCATTTTTAGCGTCGGCCACTGACATCGGCGCTACTTAGCGTCGGTTTAGCCGACGCTAAGGTAGCAACTATTTTTTTTCAATTTTATTGACAATTAGCGTCGGTGTAGCTGACGCTAAATAAAAAAAAATTAGACCCTAGTTTATTCATTTTAAATTTTTTATTTTTTATTTTAATATTTAGCGTCTGAGTGGCCGACGCTAGGTTATTTTTAAATTTTTTAATATTATTTGTAAAATCAAATTGAACCCTACATTTTAGTTGTGTATACATCGTACCCTACGTTTTGAACCCCTCTCTCACACTTTGAACCCTAATCGGAGTAACATACATCGTACCCTACGTTTTGAACCATTCTCTCACACTTTGTCATCGTTGAACCCTACATTTAGAACCCATCACTGATTCTCATTGCTCTCAATGCAGTGAGTATCGCCGCCGAACCTGTGACCCTCTCGAACTGGTCACCGTCACTTTCAGAGTCGTCATTGTCCCCCTCTCGAACCTTCGAACCCGTCACCGTCACTCTTAAGTCGCCGTTCAGTGTAGCTGTCGCACTCTCATCTATGGTCGATTCTCAATGTAAGTGTCGCTGTCTCACTCTCAATGTAGCTATTTAGGTTTTATTGCATTTCAGTTGTGTATTCTTGTTCAGGTTTTATTGCATTTCAAAGGTTTTATGGCATTTCAGTGTTGTATTTTTGTTTGGCCAAATCAATTTTTATTCTTCGCCCTGGCATTGTAGGAGCACAGTAGTAGAATCAATTTGTATTCTTGTGTATTTGTTTGTATTCTTTGCCCTGGCCAGTAGTAGAATCATTTAATAGTGACAAGCATTGTAGGATTAGTCAATTGAAACCTAAAAATAAGAGCAAACCTAAACAAGATATGAATTTAATTTAGATAATTTTGTGCTGTAAGTGACAGGTTTAACAGTGAATTCCATGTCCTGAATATCTGAATTATGGTTTAACAAGATATGATCCATTGCATATCTGAATTATGTCGTATTGGGGGGAATGAAGTCCATGTCCTTCTATTTAAATTGCTCCTGGTTTAATTTGATTATACTTTATATCTGAATGAAGTCCATATCTGAATTATGTCGTATTGGGGGATGAATTCTGTCGTATTGTGTTTTAGAAATATCATGGTAAATATGATTGCTGGGGCAATTTTCATGGTAAAAGACTATAAGTGCAGTTTTCATGATTGTTGAGGTAGTTTCCTGTAAGTGCAGTTTTCATGGTAAAAGAGTTAGGCAAATGCATTGTTTCTTTTACACATAACAGTTCCTCAAGAGTTAGGCAAATGCATTGTTTCATTTTATTTTTCAGTCCCTTTTCAATTTACTGGTTGTATGTTCCTTCCTAGTTCATTCACTTGAATTTGATGATTTGACTTGCTAATTTATTAAATTCAATAAAATATAATTTTCTTGAAATGCCCAATGCAGAAGACATTCTGAATTGTGGGAGACCAACTGTGTTTCTGTTTCTGTTCATCAATTTTTATTTATTTTTTACTTTGTATTCTAAAGTGTTAGGTTTTTCATGCTCACTTATGTCATTGATAATTCTGTTTTTGCTTTCTTCATAATTCTGTTAGGTTCTTCATAATTTTGTTTTCATACTATCTTGTTATTTTGTTTCATAGAGTAAATAGGAATGGAGAGAGTATATTCTAAAATTGAAGTTATTTTTTGGTAATCTTTCCTAAACTTTCTTACTAGTATTTTCGACAGTTCAAGTACAAGACGTGAAATTTAAGCGAAAACTCTGCATTGAACACTGTATTGAAGGTTCTTCATAATTTTTTTTTCGATACTATCTTGTTATTTTGTTTCATAGAGTAAATAGTTATGGAGAGAGTATATTCTAAAATTGAAGTTAGTTTTTGGTAATCTTTCCTAAACTTTCTTACTAGTATTTTCGACAGTTCAAGTACAAGACGTGAAATTTAAGCGAAAACTCTGCATTGAACACTGTATTGACTAACACAAACTTAATACCCTTCGATTATATTGGCAATTTAATTATCGTCTTCTAGTCATAACTTAGTTCTTGTCCTCTCTTTGTAAATAATTAAATTTATTTCTACAGCCAACTAAAATTGGTTATGAACTCATCCACTAGGAAATCATTCACTTGGAACATGCTTTAATACAATTAATCTATTGCATTGTGCGTTAACTTCATATATTTGATTTTATAGGCCTAAAAAGGCTCAATGTAGAAATCCTAGAACTTTTTCTTTGAAATGCATCTAACAAGTGAATAAACAATTTACTTTGGTTGCAACAGTTGGTCCCCAATTCTGTGACAATTTGTGGCAGATTCTGTTTTAGCCACCAAGTTGTTGAACTGAAACTGGAAATGGATGAGATAAAAGTTGAAAGATTTGCCTCATGTGATCTGTGAATGTTTATTGCAATTGCAGTAATGCACGTCTTTACATTGTAATTTGTAAGTTACCTCTAGGATTGTTTGTACTTATGTCCCACCCCGTGTAATTTTTTTTGTGTGATGGCAAGGTTGTTGAATTTGTTTAACAGTATACTGGAAACCAACACACAACCCAAAAAAGGAAGAATGGTGTGGAGTGGATACTTATATGTATTACAATTTTCATTTTTGAATAAATATTGGAAGAAAAGGATAAGTGTGCAGCATTCTTTGCAGGTTGGGAAAAACTATTTATGTGCAGATTGGAAGCAAGAGCTAGTTACATTTTCAGAGTTCCTTGAGCGGATAAGGTCGCATGGCTGTTCTCCTGGTGGTCCTACATATCTTGCTCAGCATCCATTATTTGACCAGGTATTCAAAGTTTAGATCTCTTGTAATTCTTTGACATGCAAATTCAGGACATGAACTGCTCGTTTAAGTTTCTCACACTATTGAATTGACAGATAAATGAGCTTCGGAAAGATATCTTTATTCGCGACTATTGTTTTGCTGGTGGAGGGGAGCTAAGACCTCTCAATGCTTGGTTTGGTCCAGCTGGAACAGTAACACCATTACACCATGATCCACATCATAACATACTAGCACAGGTATTTCAGTTGTATACTTTAATAGTTGTATTGAATAATTGCAAATTAAAGCTGCTTGTTAAACCCTCACCTTCACTGGGTCCTGCCCAGAGAATATCATGTTAGATACCCCTTACTATTGTGGCTCTTGTTTCTTTTGAGCACTTGTAAGCAATTAATACTTAAATAGAGGTCCCATGGGTCCAACTTCGGTCGATACTATAACCAACCCAGCTATTCATGCTTCTTAGTTCTTACCTAGATTACAATTGTGTTACTAAATGTACAATTTAGTCCTAGCAAGCTAACATGACATAGGTGATGTACTTCCAGCAATACAAACGAAGTTCAGATTTTCTATCCCTTATTTTAAGTGAAACCTGTGATGCACAACAATCACATTGTGGTTTGTATAATATTCTAGTTATTTAAATTGTTTACAAAAGGCTGCTTACATTATTGTTGCAGTGCAGGTATCCAAAAGATTTCTGTGCACCACGGAATAATCTATTTGACTGAGATTATTGTATTGTTTCTCACTTCTAGGTTGTCGGGAAAAAGTACATTCGGCTTTATCCAGCATCTATGTCTGACGAACTTTTTCCCTACTCGGGCACCATGCTTAGCAATTCCAGCCAGGTATTTAGGTTTCTTAACTGTAAAATTGAGTTATTTCCTGTACAGTCTACTTGTGCCTTTGCTTGGAAGAATACCATATCACTGCAACCCATTTGAATGGCCAAATAACTCTTGAAGTATTTCATTAATTCAGTATATTTTCTTACTGTCTTATTTTTCTTACTCTCCACTGTATGTATAATCTTGTAATTTTATTACAAGCCTAAAAGTAGTATCTCATGCATGTATAATTTTATTTTTCTTTCTCACCACTGTATGTATAATCTTATGCATGTATAAAAGTAGTATTATTTTTCTTACTCTCCACTGTATGTATAATCTTGTAATTTTCATGTCACTTTGATCGCTACATTTCACTTTTGATGGAGAAGACAAGCATCTTCTATGTTGTGTTGCTGATATCTATGTAACTAATCATTTCACATCCCAATTACAGTAGTATCTCATGCATGAACATCATTTTCAGCACCTGCTTTCACCGTGATAAAATATATATGTAATAGATATTTGTTCCAGTTGTTATACGATGCTATCTTGTTATTTTGTAGTTTTAGAACACTAAGTTATTTAATACTCTGGTGCGTTTGTTATGTTGTCAATGCAATGACTTTTAATGTTTTTTAGCTATCAATTATATTATAAAAACAAATAAAATTAAGCAGGGACTAAAAAATTAAAACAACTATTTTTCCCCCAGCTGATGTGTCAACTGACTTTTTAGCGTCGGATATTTCAATTTTATAGATAGCATCGGTGTATCGTAGGTCAGGCCGACGCTAATATAGCGTCGGATGGTGTTTGGCCGACGCTAGTCATTAGCTTTGACTGTTTTAGCCTAGTCCCGACACCGACACTAAATCACCATTAGCGTCGGCTTTGGGTCGGCTTTTAGCGTCGACTTTGAGCCGACGCTAAATCATCGTTAGCGTCCTATTAGATTCTTCGACATTTCAGTTTAGTATTCTTTTATAATGGATTAGAAGTACTCCTCGTACTGTTATTTTAACTATTTATACTTCTTTTGATGTTTAAATTGTTTTGGATATTGTTCTTTCTAAATCTATACAGTATGGCAGTATCCCTTTAATTTCTCTATAGTTTTCATAGATCTGGTTTGCATTTTGTTCTAAAAGATGTGCTACTTAATTTATTTGTATTAATTGAGTTTACTATTTATTCTCATAATCAATCTTATTGGACAGTTTGTGAGAGGTAACTTATATCTTTCTCTTATAGTCTTTTTAAGTATCTAAATAAATTATTTACTACCATATTTTATCATTATTATTTCATCCTCACTACAACATTTTGGTGCTATGGCAACGCCTAATTTTTTATGGTAAAAAAACCGTTCTCGTAGAGGTAAATAGACAACAGTTTTTATATTTCGTTGCGGTAGAACATGAAATTTAATAATTTCTACAACAACACTAAAAAACCGTTCTCGTTGTTTATTGATATCTTTACGCAATATTTATTCACCATTGTTCTTTAGTTTTTTAAAAAAAACTGTTCTTGTAGGTACACGTTTCATGAAACAAAAAACACTTTTTTGAGTTACTTTTTTATAGCGCCAAATATATTTCCTAAAACAAATCCTTCTCATTTTCCCTCTCTTGAAACCCTATCTCAGATTTTCAGCAATTCTCATTTTCCCTCTCTTAAAACCCTATCTCAGATTTTCAACAACAAAGCCTTGAAACCCAGAATTTCAGCAACCTAGCTTCTCTCATTTTTCACTTTCAGCAGCTTCTCTCATTTTTCACTTTCAGCAATATCTTCTTCTCTCTCTCGCTTACCCACAAATTCTTCTTCTCTCTCGCTCTGTCGCGTAACCCATCTCCGTCGCGTAACCCATTCTCCCTCGCGTAACGGATTCTGTCTCGCGTAAACCCTTTATCGCGCAACTCAACCTCGTTCAACATCGTTCAAGGTTTCGTTCAAGGTCTGAGGATTCTGTCTCGCGTAAACCATTTATTCCAACCGTGTTTTTGGTATGTATTTTGTATATTTGCTCTAAAACCCTAATTTTTCGAATCCTATTTTGCTCTGCTATTAGGTTTAATTTTGCTACGAATTAGTGTTATAATCCACTTCTCAAGCAATTCTCATTTTCCCTCTCTTGAAACCCTATTTTGCTCTGCTATTAGTGTAACACCCCAAATTTTATAATAAACTATTTTATTAATTAAATAGGAATTTAGATAATTAATTTGATGTTAAAATTATTTTATAATATATGTTGATTAGTTTTATGATTAATTTTCCTTATAAGCATGATTTATATGATGTGCTAGTTTTATAAATATTAGATTGCATGAGCGATATAAATAATAAATATTATATTTTACTCTTTGATCTATTTTTTTTTTTAAATAATAGTATTTTAGTGTAATATATAGTTTAAAGAAAAATATTTTATGTGATTTTACGTGTATATATGTGTACCCAATTAATGTAGTATTTTTGTGTGCATTTGACTGATATTAAGTATGCACATAGTTATATTTCAATTATTTATAACTACTTTCTATTTTTAGTTATTGTTTTTTATAAATAATATCTTGAGATATAATTGATATTGTGTTTGATTTCTTTTATTTTATATACCTTTTTTGACATTGTGATTTTATATATATTTATTATGATTTAGTAATTAATATAGAGTGTTGGTGTAATATTTATTTATTTTATAATTTTGACTATTTTCTAATATGATGGTATTATTATCATATGAGTATTTTGAGAAATAAGTATAATTGTAGATATTATTTTGAATGTGAAAGTTTTAATTATTAGTAATATGTTTTTTATATTGATTATTTTAATTACTCTAATTTAGTATATATTAATTATGAAATATTAGTAATGTTTTGAAAATTTAAGGATGTTTGGAAGAGTATTAAAAAAAAAAGAGAGATTAAGTAACAATTAATTTTGTTTTAGAAAGATAAAAATAATAATAGTAAAACATATATTAAATAAGGGACAAATGGGTTTGACCCATTTATGTTAACCCTAATTATGTTAATAAAATAAAAATCAGAAAAGTAAGAAAGGAGTTGTAGCAGCCGTAAAACCAAAGAGAAACACAACAACAACCTATAGTTTGACACCGACGATCGATAATTGTTCATGAAAAGTTTCTCTGTTCTCGTCCGAATTTCAGTATGTCGTTTTATTCATTTAAGTAGTCAAATAAACATACTTCCTCGGATTTTTAACCATCCAAATTTCTCTCTAAAATCCCCGACTTCTCCGCATGTTAAATTACTTAGTTTGAACCGTTCTTCTTCACCGTAAGTCCGATTTGAGTGAAACCAACGCCAAAACAATCGTGTGAAAAATGGCTATTTTATCCACTAATTTGTTTTCTGATTTATGGTAGGTTTCCTTGACCGAATTTCGAATTTAGTTTTTAAAGGATGTTCTCATAATTTATTTTTAACATTTACCCATAAATTGTCGAGTTAGATCGATTGAAAGACAAAGAGTCAGTGAACAAAGACTGTTTGCTCGTGGAATCGTAGTCGTGTTTGAAAGCGTCAAAATAAGGTAAGGGGTGAGAGAGCGTTTGAATTCATGAGTATAATATATTGTCAGATGAACGGGAAAACCGTATTTCCCAACGATTCATCCGGGGCTCGCTACGTACGGCAGTAGCCCTTTGAGAGATAAATAAATTAATATGAAAAATAGAAATTGTGAGATTAAAATATGGAATAGAAATACTTATAAGGTGTTGATTGATTCGTTAAATGTGTGGTATTTAATATTATTGTGATATTTGATTTAATTTCGTTAAATGTTGGGCATTTGATATTATTGTGATATTTGATTTAATTTCGTTAAATGTGTGGCATTTGATATTATTGTGATATTTGATTTATTATTGTTAAATGTGTGATATTTGATATTATTGTGATATTGGATGTCGAATGAATTTTATGTATATGTTTGATTAAATGTGTTATATGAATTTTATGTATATTGTTAAATGTGTGATATTTGATATTATTGTGACATGTTTAGGTGATGTGATGATAAAAGGTGAATGCATTTTGATAAGTTTTATGTGATTATGGTGATGTATAATTAACAATAATGATGTTATAAATTTGTGATAGGTCTATGTGATGATGTATGATTGATGAGATTGATGTTATAAGATTGTGATGAGTATATGTGATGACGTGTGATTAATGATAGTGATGTTATAAATTGTGATGAGAGTATTGTGATTCCAATTTGTGTTTGAGATGAAGGTCTTAATGGAGTACCATAGGCCAATGAGGGGAGAAGATAAATATTGAGAATTTGTGAAGTGGATATTATTTTGTCATCATATTGGTAGGGCCTGACAAGCCTAGTGATTTCGGGGAAGTACAACTGAATGAGCCTGATCGTGGCGGTCTGCTG
Source organism: Cicer arietinum (assembly GCF_000331145.2). Taxonomy (NCBI): domain Eukaryota; kingdom Viridiplantae; phylum Streptophyta; class Magnoliopsida; order Fabales; family Fabaceae; genus Cicer; species Cicer arietinum. The sequence goes on along the minus strand of NC_021163.2, from coordinate 41,652,298 downwards.
TCGAGCCTTAAGGCAAGATTGTTAGACCTTGGAGGTATTCGGGTGGGGAATTCCTAGGTGACTTGGGGGTCGCACTCCAAATGTCGGGAGCTACCACGCAACACACGTTTACCTCGACTGTCGGGTATATGTGTCTCGGGTTGAGTTGAGGGGATCTATGAGGACAGGGCCAATTTGAATTGTCCGTCCACTGGGATGGTGGCATAGTATCAAGCCTCCTAACCAAGTACTTCAGAGTTAGAATGGTACCACATTGTGAAGTAGAGTCTAAGCTCATGCATAGCATTG
>NC_021163.2:41630285-41651659 GCF_000331145.2 Cicer arietinum | reverse complement strand
CATATAAGTACTAGTAGGTTTTTAGGAATTAATCAAGTAATTATACTTAATTCAAGCTTATTCAGATTGCACTATGGAGTAAAGAAGTTAAAGTGTTCCTTTTGATTTTTGAGAAACGTGATATCCTAAATTAAAAAATAAAGTTTTTATTTTCTTGGAAACATATTTTTATTTATCCGCTGCAAATTTTATAGAAATATGATATAAATTCTTATATATATTATTTTGGGGTTTAGGGTCTCACAATTAGGTTTAATTTTGCTGCGAAATGGTTGATTAATTTTTCGCTTATTTCACTAGAATTCTGTTTTATTTTTGCAGATTTCTCAAATTCACTAGAACCCTAATATTTCGATCCAAATTCTCGCATCCTGCCTCACAAGGTAAGAACTTGAACCCTCCCATGGTTTTATTTTGAAGAATTTATTTCTAGATAGTGTTAAATGAAGTCGTGAATGTTTGTGGGTGCTGATTTTATGCTAAAAATTTGAGAAAATCAAATAATAGAATGTGAGAAATAAGAAAGCATATTTTAAGTTGTTAACAATGAGCCAGTCATGCTAGACATAGCTAAGCAGGGTGCATATAGTGTAAAGTTAGTTTTGAGTAGATGTATTTCTTTTGTTTTTGCCAAATTGGCTCGCTGAGTAATTGTTGTGTATTTGTGGGTTTATAGTCTATTGTTATGGGTCTTTTTCTGCTAAATTTGCTACTGCTATGAACTGCGATAGTATGATACATTTGCATTGATAATTTGCTCTAAACTATGAATTGGCAGCATCATGATTTTGCATTGATAATTGGCTGCATTATGAGTCGTGAATGTTTGTGGGTGCTGATTTTATGCTAAAAGTTTGAGAAAATCAAATAATAGAATGTGAGAAATAAGAAAGCATATTTTAAGTTGTTAACAACGAGCCAGTCATGCTAGACATAGCTAAGCAGGGTGCATATAGTGTAAAGTTAGTTTTGAGTAGATGTATTTCTTTTGTTTTTGCCAAATTGGCTCGCTGAGTAATTGTTGTATATTTGTGGGTTTATAGTCTATTGCTATGGGTCTTTTTCTGCTAAATTTGCTATTGCTATGAACTGCGATAGTATGATACATTTGCATTGATAATTTGCTCTAAACTATGAATTGGCAGCATTATGAGTGTTACTTGTAATTATGCTGATTTTATGCTATATGTTACATGAGTGTTACTTCTGCATTATGAGAATTTATTGATTAATTAGCTTCGTTTAGAAAAAAAATTAAAACAGTTAGAAATCCTATAACTGTTTAATTCTGAACATGATTTTTAGTTGCATGTTAGAAATCAGTATTGTTATCATTAATTAAAACAGTAACAAGACTTATAAAAGTAAGAGGAATTAAAACTGTATTGCTACCATTAATTAAAACAGTAACATGACTTAAAATAGTAAGAGGAATTAAAACAATATTGCTACAATTGGATAGCACAAGGGCCTCTTTGGACGCATCTAGATTTTGATTGAGCTTGTACAAACATCCCTTTGAAATTATTTGTCCTATATGGTAGTCTCCTCATAAACTTGATGGACAAGGAATGGACAAAATTGGCTAGAGAGAGTAAAGAGTATCAAAACGGTGTAGATTTTTTCCTAGATTATGCATACACCAAAGGAAAACCTCGTGGAAAAGAGATTTCGTGTCCATGTGCTGAATGTTACAACACCAATTGGTTCACAAGGAAGGTAGTACGAAATCATTTAATAGCATTAGGATTTCGAAAAGGATATGATTTTTGGGTTCGTCATGGTGAAGAGATAAGAAAACCCAATGATCTTAATGATGATCATGTGAATGATGAAGAGGATCAAATTGATGAACTACTTTTTGAAAGATTTAGAGATGTTATACAAGAAGAATGTGAATTTAATGAAGGCCTCAAGGAAGATGCAAAAAAGTTTTATAATCTAGTCGAAGAAGCCAAACAAGAGTTGTATCCGGGTTGCAAAAACTTCTCAAAATTGTCGTTCAGAATTCGGCTATATTTATTGAAGTGTTTGTATGGTTGGAGCAATGAATCATTTAATGCTCTCTTAGAATTGTTGAAAGAAGCTATGCCTTCACTGAACATCCCCGATACGTTCAATAAAACTAAAGGCATGATAAAGGACTTAGGGCTGGATTATACAAAGATTGATGCTTGCCCTAATGATTGCATGACCTATTGGAAAAATTATGAGAATGAAACATCTTGCCATGTTTGCGGTGCTCCACGTTGGAAGGAAATTGTCGAAGGAAACCATCAAGTTGGAATAAATCATGCATCTTCTAAAGTTTCAGCTAAAATATTAAGACATTTTCCCTTGATTCCTAGACTTCAAAGGTTGTTTATGTGTTCAAAGACGGCTAGCTCATAAAGGTGGCATGAAGAAGAGCGTTCGAAAGATGGGAAGTTGAGGCATCCTGCAGACGGGGAAGCATGGAAAGAATTTGATAAACGCCATCCAGACTTTGCTTTAGACTCACATAATATAAGACTTGGATTATCCAGCGACGGATTTAATCCCTTCAGAACTATGAATGTATCTCATAGTACCTGGCCTGTGTTATTAATACCATATAACTTTCCACCTTGGTGTTGCATGAAGGCTGAGTATTCTATGTTGTCTTTATTAATACCTGGACCACAATTGCCAGGGAATAATATTGATGTGTACCTTCAACCATTGATTGAAGAGCTAAAGGTGTTATGGGATTTGGGAGTAGAAACATATGATGCATCACTAAAGCAAACATTCCAAATGCGAGCAAGTCTCTTGTGGACAATTAGTGACTTTCCTGGGTATGCTATGTTAAGTGGGTGGAGTACAAAAGGGAAACTTGCATGTCCTGGTTGTAATTATAACACTAATTCGACATATTTGAAGCATAGTCGAAAGATGTGTTATATGGGTCATCGTGCTTTTTTGCCTATGGATCATAAATATAGATCAAATGCAAGGGATTTCAATGGAAGAACAGAAAATAGGCCACCACCAGAATTGTTAAAAGGGGAAGATATCTTTGATTTGTTAGAAGGATTTAACAATACATTTGGTAAGATGCAAAAGAAATGTAATGATGGTCCATGGAAGAAAAAATCTATTTTTTTTGAGTTGCCATATTGGAAGCACAATATTTTACCCCATAATCTTGATGTTATGCACATAGAGAAAAACATATTTGATAATATAATTGGAACTTTGTTGGATATCCCAGGAAAGACAAAAGATCATGAAAAAGCTCGTTTAGATTTACAAGACATGGGCATTAGAAAGAAACTTCACCCTAAAGAGTTAGATCAAGGTAAAAAGATAGTGTTTGCAAAAGCATGTTTTTCCATGACTGCAAAGGAAAAGACTACTTTTTGTTCTGTACTAAAAAAAGCAAAAATACCTGATGGATGTGCTTCAAACATTTCAAAATGTGTTCAACTTGCTGAAAGAAAAGTTAATGGATATAAGATTCATGATGCACATTTCATGTTGCATTACTTGCTTCAAGTAGCTGTTAGAAGTGCAATGTCTAAGCAGGTTGCTCACCTTTTAATTCGTCTTTGTTCCTTTTTTTGATGTTTATGTCAGAAGGTGATTGAGGTGGCTGATTTGGACATTTTGCAAACTGAGATTATAGAAACACTTTGCCAATTGGAGACAATTTTCCCCCCGGGTTTCTTTGATATAATGGTTCATTTGCCAATACATTTGGTGAATGAGGTAAGATTGGGAGGGTCTGTTCAATTTCGATGGATGTACTTTACAGAAAGATATTTAGGAAAGTTGAAGAGTTATGTTTGTAATAAAAGTCGTCATGAGGGTTCTATTGTTGAGGGTTACTTGGTTGAAGAGTGCTTGACATGATTTTACTCATGATTTTACTTATTGAATATATTATTTTTATTTTGTAGATGAATGATAGTGATACCAATGATGAATTTCAACATTTGGAAGCACAAGATGAAGAAATAGATGTTGATACTTAAGTTTTCTTTGTGTATTTGTTTTTATAGATAAGAAATTTTATTTTTGTTATTTTGATTGTCTCCTTATCTCTAGAATATAAATTAGAGAAATTGAATCACTGCGAATACATTGTATGAATGATCAAGAGTTACAACGCTTCATCTATATGACAATGAACTTTATGAATTTATACTATTGCAACTGTTACATTATGAATTTATTACAGTACATTACAATAATTTAGTATTAACAATTGTTATATTTTTAAATTTATTATAGAATTTCAATAATAATATTTTACTAAAATTATTTTTCTAAAATACAATAATTTAAGAAATTATTTTTTTTTAAAAGTGTTGTTGTTTCAAAAAAAACCGTTGCGTTAGGCTAACGCAACGCCTTGGTTCCCCACGGTCAGAAAACCGTTCTCGTAGATTACGGCAACGGTTTTTTTACGTTAAGCAACGGTTTTTATGCGTTGCAGTAGGACAAAAATGTTGTAGTGCCTCTTCAATATTTCGAACCTTAACTTCTCATCAATTATTTTTCTCAAAATTGATTATATAAGATATTTAAACGTGGATAAATTGATCCTTTATCTTATTTTTATATTTTACTTTGATTCCTTATATATATTTTTAATTTAGTTTGACTCATTAATTTATAAACACTCGAAACTCCAGTCTCTCATACTTTTTGTTATTCAATTTTAGTCTTTTAAATTTAAACATTAAACATTTTGTTTGATTTAGTTACAAATATTTTTCTTAACTTAAAAACATTAGATCATGAAAAATAAGACCAAAGTATCTCTTGTTTATGACGTTTACTAAAAATGATAATTTAATCTTTAAAAATAATGGTATTTCAATAAAAATTAATGAAAAGAACTTTTCTGTATTTCTTCCTAAATTTAAACTTTTTAAATAAAAAAACTAAAAACGAAATAAATTTAATTGTTATGCATTGTCAATGTAAATTTTTTTAGAAATATTATATGAATTCAAAAATTTGACACAAATGAGACACATGTACTGTATTTCTATTTACTGTATTCAAAAATTTGACACAAATGAAACACATGTACTATATTCAAAAACTTATTGTACATACAAGAAGAGCGAGTGTGGGGTCCGCGAGAGGTTTGCTTGTATGAAAAGTAAATAGTACTCGTGCTCCGTTAACTTAATTTCAATTAATGTTTTAGTATTTCATATATTCTACGTTTTAGGTCCTTTATTTTAATTTTAAGTAACAATTTGATCTTTTATGTATTCAAATGTCATTCTTTTTTTTTTATACAAAAATTAAAAAAAAAATCATCAAAATTTTTAAATAAAATCCATAAAATTATCTATCATCTTCAATATAATGCATAACTCAAATATTCAAATAAATTCATATTTTCATCTCCAACAACATCAAATTTATCAAATAAAGAATGAAAATATGAGTTTATTTAAAGATTTAAGTTATGAATTCGATGAAATTTACATTATATTGAAGATAATTAATTTTATGAGTTTTGTTTAAAAATTATGATGAATTTTTTGAATTTTTATAAAAAAAAAAATTAATATTAATGATATTTTAAAAGATAAAAGATTAAATTGTCACTTAAAATTAAAATAAAGGACAAAAATGGAAATTATTAATCACAACTGTTTATACTCGTTTAATTATTAATCAATATCACATATTACAAACTAGCTGACTCTACTTTTTCAATTTTTTTTTATTTTCTTTCAAGTTCATTTACTTAATTATCGAACAAATTTTGATGTTGTTGTCGACGAAACAGGTACCTTTTTTTGATGTTGTTGTCGACGAAACAGAAAATATGGAGATATCGTTGATAGGATGATCATGCAAGAAGCGAATCCACCTGAGCACCCACTGTATGCTCGCCTCGTGGTTCGCCCTGAGGCTATACATGTAATTGATCATTTCTTTGAATACAAACCAAAGATCAAATTCGCCATCAATGGGAAGCATGTTTGGGCTAGAAAATGTGTTCGCAATATCATCACCCTTTGAAGCTGGCTCATCTAAGTTTTTTCCATGATAGTATGGTTTTTGCTATCAATAATAAAGTTATATATGTCAGTCGTATTTATATATGTTGCTGAACAATTTGTTCGATAATTAGACTTTGATGAACTTTTCATGTCATCAAACTTCATTAATGCTTGCATGTTTTTCATTTGGATAATTCTTACTTTTGGTTAATTACCTGATTATTCGTGATCGTGAGATATTTCGTCGATGCTTGATTAATTTATATTTGTCAAGTTGGTCTTTGATGGAAAATAATTGACTGATTGTTAAATATTTTCACTTATTGGTAGAGCGAACACAACATAATTTGAGATTTAAAGCAAAATTTTATCCAAGATTTTTTTTTAATTAATGATAATATTTGGTTTTAAAATAATTTTGCAATGCATAATTATATAGCTTGTGCTAGGTTTAAAATGGATAAGGTGGGATTTTCTATCTAGATTTGGAAATGGGGACGTCTTTGTAGTGTATTGGTGGGAGATATAGTTAATTACTCTCTCAGTCTTTCACACTATTACTATTTTAAAATAATCTCTATCTTTATCAAATCCTTTTCAATTAGGTCCCTCCAATAATTGTAAGGTAGGTAGCTCCTTAGTATTAGTTTTAGATTTAGTATATTTTGATTGATGTTAACTTGTTTTGTCTACATTATGTTTGTGTAGGTTTTGTTGATTCTCATTCTCTAGTCCTTGCATAGATTTCTTAATAAAAACATGAAGTTGATTTAGCATACATTAACTTTGAAAAATGATCATATATTGAATTGCCATCCTTTGAAACTCCATTAAAACACTTTCTAAAATTTTAAACTTTAAAAATGGACTTACCAACTTATTAATTGACTTGTGAACTTCAAGAACTCTTTTTTTAAGTCCAAGAGTTGTAAATTTATTCACCTGGTGTGTGGATCGACAAACCAATAAGGTAGAGGGTTCTCTAAGTCGACTTACACTTGTCTAAATTGATTTACATAACTCCAGACTTCAAATTTTGGTTTTTTAAATGTTGTTGTGGCAGTTACAAAGTGGTTATTTCTCATAGAAATTGCTTTTCATTGGCCAAGCTTTTTCAAGCAACATATAAAATGTTTTCAATTCATTTCTAAACATGAATACTTTCACTCATTCCTCAAACTCAAGCATTTAAGATCATATATAGATTGAAACCTCTTTTTTGATCAAGTCGAGTGTGCAATCGAGTTTTGAAACGAGAAACAACAAAATGATATCGATTGTTGGGGTGTATATTCTAGATACAAATCATCGAAGAGATATTGGTGGATTATGTATTGAATGACTAAAGAAGGTGTTCTTTAGGGAATTCTTAGAAAGGGGTTCTAGGTGTCTATCTTGCAAAACGTAAAGTATGATCTTCATCTTGAAGATAGGTGTATGTTTAGGAAGAAGGATTTTTGTGAAATTTTTTGTAACATATGCTGAAGGATCTTGTAAAGACTCACAATCAATAATCAAAGGAAGAAAAATCTCATTCAATTGAAAAGAGACAAGATGTAATCTACGAGCGAGGACGAAGTAAAAGAACCTATATAAATTGACGTGTGAATCTTCTTTTCTTAACTCATTAATTTCTATATTTTTACATTTTTCTTTGTTGTTTCATTTGATTTGGAGTTTTGTGGCATTTTCTACTTTGGTGCAAAATTGATAGAAAGATTGGTCTTAGAATTTTTTGATTTAGAATCTTGTCTTCATTTTGTGTGTTGAATAAATTTTGGACTTTTAACATCAAATTCAACATCTTAGGCTTTATTCAAATTGAAATATTTATCTTAACATTTCTATTAACTGTGATTCATAGAGTCTTTAATTAAGAGGTTTATGAATTTGGTTGAAGTATCAAAATCATTTCCAAAACAACTTCAATAAAAATTCTATCTTTTCTTGTACAAGTCTCTATTTGATTTAGTTGAAGTATCCAATACGCTTAATATTTAACTTCACAATAAAAGGTTTTCATTTTCTGCCTCCTTAAAGCTAATACCTTTTTTTTTTGTTGTTTCGGCTAACACAATAGATCAGAGAAGCTTGTTTGCTTATTTATATGTCATTTACTAAAAAATCTTGAAATGATTTTTCATATTTAACAGAGTTACTAGTGTTTTTCAGATTTTTGAGGTATTGTTCTTCAGAGTTAGATTGTCGATTTGTAAGTTTCTAAATCCTTTTCAAGGGAGTTGTACTTGTTTATTAAGATAAAATGAGCTTTTTTGAGGTTTTTTAGATTTGAGGACACATTGTGATTGTTCTTCAGAAACTAGTTTAACAAAATTATAAGTTCATTATGAGATAGATCAGATAGTACCTCAATTTCCACATCAACTGATTCAATGTCAGAGTAGACATCAACCATTAGAGCCATGTTCACATGTTTTTCATCTTCATCAGAGAATGAACCAGAGTCTTCCCACGTAGCCATAAGATTCTTTTTCTTTATATTGGAGTCTTTCCTCTGAGAGTTTCCCTTCTCAAGATTAGGGCACTCTGATTTTCAATGTATTGGCTCTTTGCATTCATAGTAGGTGAATTTCCTCTTTTCAGAGTTTACTTTACTTTCTGTTGTGGGTCGTTTGTAATTCTTTTTGGAAATTGATTTCTTCCTAGTGTTCCACATGCGCTAGATTTTTTTGAAATGCATGATAGTTTTTCATAATTTGAGTCTTCACTATGATCTTCTAATTCAGTTTCCTTTGACTTCACCTTAGCTTGCAAAGCCTTGGAGTTTGCTTTATTTCCATTGGATTCTATAGCCATGGACTTTGATTTCCTTTTTGGTTCATCTTCCACTAGTTCAATCTCATGGGATATAAGTGAACTCATCAGCTCTTCTAGAGGAAATTTGCTAAGATCTTTAGCCTCTTGTATTGTAGTTACGTTTGGTCACCACTTGCTAGGTAGACTTTTGAGGATCTTCATGACATGCTTAAATTCAATGTAGCTCTTTTGGAGTACCTTCAGTCCAGAGACTAAAGTTTGGATTCTAAAAAATAATGTTTCAATGTCTTCATCTTCTTCCATTTGAAATATTTTTTACTTCCTGACAAGAAGTTTAGTTGTTTCTTTGTTGCTACATTTTTCAAAATCTTTGAAGGTGATATCATCTATCATAAAGGTTTTGGCTTTGTGATGCATTTTTTATTGTTTCTTTTGAGCAATTTTAAGGTCCTTTCTGGATATTTCAATGTTAAGGTCTTTCCTTTTGATTCACATGATCCCTAATAAAATGGTGTTTTATTTCAATATGATTGGACCTTGAATGCTGAATAGGGTTCTTAGATAAATTAATGGCACTAGTATTATCACAATATATTGGAATATGAGAATATCTTACTGAAAAATCTTCAAGTTGATTTTTGATCCATAAGACTTGGGAGCAACAATTTGCTGTTGAGACATATTCAGCTTCAGTGGTTGATAGGGCAATCGTGTTTTGCTTTCTACACGACCAACTTATCAAAGCTTCTCCTAGGAACTAACATGCACCACTTGTGCTTTTTCTTTCGATCTTATTACCAGCATAATCGGTATCACAATAAGCTACAAAATCAAAGTGAGAACCTTTGCTATACCAAAGGCCAAGATCAGTAGTACAAACGAGATAACGAAAAATTCTTTTTACTGCAGTTAAGTGAGACTTTTTTTGGTGAAGATTGAAACCTAGCGCATAATCCTACGGCGAAAACAATGTCATGCCTACTTGCAGTTAAATAAAGTAATGAGCCAATCATACCCCTATATTCTTTTTCAGAAATTGATTGTCCATTTTCATCTTTATCTAATGAGGATGATGGATGCATGGGAGTAGTAATAATTTTGGCTTCACTCATTTTGTATTTTCTTCAGAGATTCTTGATATATTTCTCTTGACATATGAAAATTCCATTTTTATGTTGTTTTATTTGTAAACCAAGAAAATATCTCAATTCTCCCATCATGCTCATTATAAATTCACTTTGCATGAGATTTGAAAAATATTCACACATTATTTCATTTGTTGATCCAAAGAGAATATCATCAACATACATTTGAACAATCAGTAAATCATTTTTATTTGTTTTCTTAAAAAGTGTTGTGTCCATATTTCCACAGGAAAATTCATTTTTGATAAAAAGGAACTTAATCTTTCATACCAAGCTCTAGGAGCTTGCTTTAAACCATACAAGGCTTTGGTGAGTATAAAAACATGATTTGGTTTCTTTGATTTTCAAAACCAGGAGGTTGACAAACATAAACTTGTTCATTGAAAAAGCCATTTAAAAATGAACTTTTAACATCCATTTGAAAAAGTTTGATATGTTTATCAGATGCATATGCAAGAAGAATTCGTATGGCTTCTATCCTTGAAACTGGAGCAAAGATTTCATCATAATCTATTCCTTCTTGTTAATTATAACTTTGAGCAACTAACCTTGCTTTGTTTCTCACAATCTTTCCTTTTTCATCTAGCTTGTTTTTGAAGACTCGTCGTGTTCCAATTATTGTTTGATCTAGTGGATCTGGAACAAGGGTACATGCTTCATTTTTCTCAAATTGAAGAAGTTCTTATTTCATTGCATCAATCGAAGATTGATCAACTATTGCCTCTTTGATGGATTTTGGTTCCATTTGAGATATCATCGCCATGTTGCTGTTTACATCATCTTTAAATGACATTCTTGTTCTAATGCCATCAGTTGTATCTCCAATGATTTGATTATGAGGATGATCACCTATTAGTTTTCAACTTCTAAGAGGAGTTTGAAACAGAGATTGTTTATCAATCTCATTTTCCTGGGGAACAATTTGTTGTGTTTGCCCAGATTGATCTTCCTCCTCGTCATCTTTCTTTTTTAAATCAAGATCATCAAACTCATCAAATATTATGTGCATACTTATTTCAAAAGTTTAGGTTTTCAAATTAAAGATACGACATCCCTTAGATTCTGTTGAATATCCTAAAAATATAGCTTTGTCTGATTTTGCATCAAACTTTCAGAAGTTATCTTTGTTGTTTAAGATATAGCAATAACAACCAAAGATGTGAAAATATGAAATATTTGGTTTCCTATTTTTCCAGATCTCATAGGGTGTTTTGTTTATGATTTTTCTAATTGAAACACAATTCAAAATATAGCAAGAAGTGTTTATAGCTTCAGCCCAAAAATACTTTTCAACATTTGATTCTTCCAAGATCGTTCTTGCCATCTCTTGCAAAGTTCTATTCTTTCTTTCAACAACTCCATTTTGTTGAGGAGTTCTTGCACATGATAGATTATGAGATATGTCAATTTCATCAACAACTCCATTTATGAATTCACCCCCATGATCACTTCTCACAATGATTATATTGGATTCTTATTCAATTTGAACCTTTTTACATAAGTTTTTGAAGGAATCAAATGCAAGTTTAAAAATAGTACCCATGTGTATCTATAAAAGTCATCAACAATGATAAAACCATATTTCATATCTCCTAGACTAGTGGTTTTGATGGGACAAATAAGATCAATGTGAAGTAGTTCAAGAGGTTTTTTTTGTTGATATAAAATCTTTTGAGTGAAAACTACTTTTAACTTGTTTTCCCTTTGCACAAGCTTCACATATTTTATCTTTTTCAAAGTTTATTTTAGGAAACCTCAAACAAGATCTAATTTTGATAAATTTGAAATTATTTTCATACTTACATGTCCAGTTCTTTTATGCCATATCCATTTGTCTTTATTTATGGACATGAGGTAAGATTCGACTGGTAGTTCTTCAATGTATAAAACATAAAGTTTTTTTTTCCTATATGTAGAAAATATAATTTCACCAGAATTTTCCATTCTTACTTCACATATGTTTGGTTTAAAAATAACTTTAAAACCATTATCACAAAGTTGACTAATGCTTAGAAGATTATGTTTTAATCCCTCAACATATTGAACATCATTGAATTGTGTTTTGTTTCAACACTTAATTTAAAAACAATTTAAAAACTTATGATGATGAAAACAGGAACGAGTAAAACAATAAGCAAAGAGATAAGGGAAGAAAGACAAGTCAATTTATACTAGTTCACCACCAACGTAGTAGCTTCGTCTAGTCTCTTTACATATAAAGTTTTTATCCATAATTCACCAATGGAATCACAAGTTCACTAAACACTTTTAATCAACTGACTATCTTCAAGTTTTTCTCAACCTTCTAGCTTAGAGTGTTCAAGTTGTTGACGAAGGTAGCCATTACTGGGCCAAGTTAAAAGGTGTTTAGATTGGGTTTGGAAAGAATTATCACACAAGAATGTTTACACCTTTTTTTTCTTAGGTTTCTCAACACTTAGTGCTAATACAAGATATTTTCGAGAGGTTACAATGACAAGAGTGCTTCTCTTGTATTTCGTTATTAGTGTATTTGTTTCTTGATGACGATCACTTATCTTTTTATAGATAATCATTTAGTCCATTAGGATTTTTGACTGTTGTTATGATTGCATGAAATCAACGTTTGAATTAATAACTCTAATAAAATCTTCAGGAATTTTGAATCAACATTAAATGCCTCCCAAATCCATCTTCATGATTATTTTAGAGTATCTTGATACAAAAGGAAGATTGACTAGAAGATAACACTATTGGAGGATAAGTTTGTTATGATGAACAAAATTTGTTTGGAGCGTAGGCTTCTTATTATAATGTTGACATTTTCAGAGCGTTGACTTTATCAAAGGTTTGACCTTATAGAGTGTTGACTTCATCAAAGGTCAAATTGGATGCCAAGGTTATCATACACATAATCACCAAAATGAACTTGTATCAGAATATTCAGTAGAGATACGTTGAGAACAAGCTTTTCAGAATTAAATATTCTTCAACATATGTAAAAGAGTATTTTAGAAACTGTTTTGTTTAGCTTGTCTATTCATCAGAGAATTTAGTGTTAAAACATTTTATTATCATCAGAGCCAACCCTTGACTCATACCCATTTTCATTATCATGCCTTCACCAAGCATTTGGTAATAGCAACAATGGTTTGCTCATTGATATTGATGGGAAGCCCTAAAACAACATCAAAAACTTCTCCATCTTTGTTTGCATCAACAAACCTCTAGAAGTTGAACCCATTCTCAGCAAGATTAGTGAGATAAATTTGAAGTTCATTTAGAATATCTGGTTGATCCATATATCATGCTATAAAGGAGGCAGAAGAAGTATTACCAAGGGTAGAAAGAGAAAGAAAAAAACATGAAGCCATTATAGAATTCAAGAGAGTTTTAGAGAGGTTACGTAAAAATGTCTGCCCACTAATTATCTGTGTCAACAAATTCAAAGTCTAAAATATCCTTCTGGACATAATCTCTTATGTTGCAACAGGTTGTTGAAATATATTGCTATAGATAGCGCAATGGGTCATTGTCTTTTGCTTGACCAAGAGATCATATTTTTACCAATGAATTTATATATTCAGCTTATGCTTTTTCGTTTCTAGTTTATCTATAACATAGTCAGTATCACATAAACCAACTAACCAATACTCAGAGGATGGCTTATAAAACAGAATAATACTAGAGAAGCCTTTCAGATATCTAAAAATCATTTTAACAATAGTTAAATGGGGTTTTTTAGGATCATGTTGAAATCATACACACACACTGACTAGAACATCGGGTCTAGAGGAAGTTAAGTAGAGATAACACCCAATCATCCCTCAGTATACCTATTGATCTACCTTTTTATTTGATTCATCATTATCAAGAGAACATGTGGGATGCATAGGTGTAAGCATATGTTTGCATTCATCCATCTTAAACTTCTTAAGTTCTATTGTATATTTGATTTAATGAATAAATACTCCTCTGAGCTTTGATGAATTTTCGTTCATCCATCTTAGTTCTCCCATCATACATATCTCAAATTCATTATGCATTAACATAGAAAACTCTTGACATAACTTACCATTAGTAGAACCAAAAATTATATCATAAACATATACTTGGAAATGAGAAAGTCATTCTTAGATGATTTACTAATTAAAGTAGTTTCAACATGCCTTCTTTCAAAAATAATTTTTTAATAAAAAGTGGTTTAGTATGTCATATCAAGCTCTTAGAGCTTGTTTCTCACAATATAGAGATTTCTTTAATTTAAAAAGATGGTATGGAAATTCATTATCGTCAAGCCAAAAGGTTGTTTGGCACCACTTCTTCATTTATATAACCATATAGGATTTCACTTTTCACGTCCAATTGATATAAAATAATTTTATTAAAAACTACAAATGAAAGTAAAATTATAATTGCTTCTAACTTTGCCACAAGAGCAAACGTTTAAGTGAAATCTATACCTTCTTACTAACTATAGCCTCGAGCTATGAGTTTCGCTTTATTTCTCTTTTACTCACCTTTCTCATTCCACTTGTTTATTAAAGCTTAAGTTTCCAATGATCAAGGAGTTTGGATGTGAAGATTTTTATTTCCATCCAAGTTTAGATTCCTGATGACCTTGACTCGTGGATGGTTCCTCGTTACTTGTTCTTTTAATTTCATGTACATCTTTTGCTTTTTTAGAGCTTATTTTGTTGCCTCATCTAATTCATTTGGTTCTTATATTTAAAAGTCTTCATCGAGATTTAACAAGTTGTTTGTCATCAAATTTGATAGATTGATTCCTCAATAATTAGTGTCTCTTTAATGTAAACTCTATAGGCTTTAGATGTTTCAGAGTATCCTGGAAAGGTCCAATTTTAAGATCGTGAATAAAACTTCCCAAGATTCTCTTTAGTGTTCAAAATAAAAGATATGCAACCAAATTGATGAAAATAAGAAATGTTGGATTTTATTCCATTTAAAAGTAATAATGTGTCTTATTGAGAATAGGTCTTATATCAATTCAATTTTGATCTTAACATGTAGTGTTCACTGCCTCGGTCCAAAAGTAATTTGCAACTTTCATTTCAGGAATTATGTTATGTGTGATAAGTTTATGGAGTGATGATAAATCTTTGATGTAATGTATGATATGAGTTATGTGATATTGCAAAAAAATTTGGATGCATTGTGTGATATGTGTTAATTTGACAATTATGTTATATTGAAAATTTTGATGTGATGGATTTGTGATGAGTACATTGATGTTCTCTTATAGTTGATGAAATAGTGGTTATTTATGTAACAGCCCGTTTTTTTTTCTAAACCAAAATCAAATTTCATAAATAAAGGAAGAAATACTTTTAAATAAATATTTAAGTCGTAACACAACGACAAAAGTCAACAATATTTACAAGCAGCGGAAATAGTTTTTGAAACAAAAATCCAAAGTATTTAAACATCAAAAGTACACTGGGGCTATGAGACCTATCAGACATAGCTCATACCCTTGGGGTATTCTCGGCAGACACCCGTACAAAAGCACTGCCCCAAAAATTTTAAACTCCCCACGCCGCATCAAATGTGGTACAAGGACCCATCAAAATAAAAGTCAAGCTGACAATATGAGGTATAGGTACAATCTTCCAAATTGAAATAAATACATTCAAAAAAGAAAGACATCTAGCCCCTATACAACCATCTAATATGATCATGCTACAAAAAACTATACAGCCCGGGTGATCTCCACGCTCCCTATAAAATCCTCCTAACACAGCTTCGATCAGGTATATCTAACTACCTTCCCATCTCCAGGGTACTAACTCGTAGGATGATCCTGATTCTCATCTGAGGGCAAAGCCTAGATTTCCACAATAATTGTAAAGGGTCACCAACCGAAATTAACAAATATCACTTAGCAATTAAATTATAAATGCACAAAATAACCTTTGATCTTAGCATACTCTTTGACAAAACTGCATTGTCGTATTGGAATACAGCATCCTAGTATTCGAATGCAGTGCTAATTCATACATCAGTAGCAAAATCAGCACAACTGTATTCGACTACAGCATCCTTGTAGCCGAATACAAGTGCAAAAACAGTGAAAAATAAGCACAACTGTATTCAACTACAGCGTCCTTGTAGCCGAATACAAGTGCTAAGTCAGTAGCAAACTCACTTAAATGTATTTGAATACAAGCACCTCGTATTTGAATACAACTCCAAAATAATGAAGATTTCAGTTCCGAAAACGTTTCGAAATCATTCAACATTAACAACACAAAGTCAATCAATCACACTCATCAATTATGGCACAATCACAAACAACAATTGAGCATGTATAGACAATCATCACAATATATCAAACATGACTCGTGTGCCAAGCACCCTAACGCAATGCGTATATGCCAAAATGCATGAATTCCGGAATTCCAACCAAAATTCGCACGGAGAGGCGTAAATCGTAATTGTACAGTCTCTCACAAACCAGTACTAATTACCAAGGTGCCACCTATCACAGTCCCACACGATTTATTAAAGTGTAGCCTATCACAGTTGTTACACCACAACTCCAAACAAAACCCTCCGTGATGAGCGTAAATCCTAAATGAACAGTTCCTCTCGAACAAACACAAGTGCAGTCTCTCACAGACAAATACGATTTACTAGGGTGTAGTCTCTCATAGACAAACACCAGCGCAGTCTCTCACAGACAAACACCGGTGCAATCTCTCACAGACAAACACCAGTGCAGTCTCTCATGGACAAACACAATTTACTAGGGTGTAGTCTCTCACGGACAAACACCAGCGCAGTCTCTCACGGACAAACACGATTTTACTAGGGTGTAGTCTCTCACGGACAAACACCAGTGCAGTCTCTCACTAACAAACACGATTTACTAGGGTGTAGTCCCTCATGGACAAACATCAGTGCTATCTCTCACGGTCAAACACGATTTATGTAAGACCCATAATTTTAAAGTATACCTTATGTATTTTTGTGTATTTTGGATATTGGCTCAGAGGCTTTTTAGCCAAGTTATTAATATTTTGTGAGCTTAAATGCCTAAAAATATATTTTGATACCCCGATTAAAATTGTTCGTCGATAAATAAATTAAATTAAGTACGGCGAATCCTTTACGAAGAATTTAATGCGTTATGGGTGCACGTTCACAGTGTTCACTGACCATAAAAGTTTGATCAGAAGGAATTGAACATGCGCCAGAGACGATGGATGGAGACTCTCAAGGCTTTTGATTTCACACTGCAGTACCACCCTGGGAAGGCCAATGTAGTGGCTGATGCGTTGAGTAGAAGAAGTGTCTCGGTGTCTTCAACAATTATGGCTAGACAACAAGAGTTGTGGGAAGCTTTTAGAGATCTACACTTGAACGTAGAGTTTGCACCAATAATTTTGAAATTCAGAATGATTAAGGTTTCGAGTGGATTACTTGAAGACATTGTAAATTCCCAAGATGACGTCTTAGTACAAGAGAAGAGGAACCTAATAGTGCAAGGGAAGACAACTGAGTTCAAGATTGGATTAGATAATATTTTGCGATGTGATGGTAGGATTTGTGTACCAGGAATTACAGATATGAGGAAAACAATCTTAGAAGAGACTCATAAGAGCAAGTTGAGTATTCATCTTGGAGCAACAAAGATGTATCAGGATTTGAGACAACATTATTGGTGGCCAGGAATGAAGAAACATGTAGCGGAGTATGTATCAACTTGTCTAACTTGTTAGAAAGCGAAGGTGGAACATCAGCGACCTGCTGGGATGTTGCAACCTTTAGATATACCTGAATGGAAGTGGGACAGCATTTCCATGGATTTTATAACCGGATTACCAAAGACAAGGAGAAAGAATGATTCCATATGGGTGATAGTGGATCGACTAACTAAATTTGTCGGACCGGAGATGGTGCAACAGACTACAACTAAGGTAAGGAAGATTAAGGAGAAAATGAAGACTTCACAGGATCGTCAGAAGAGTTACGCGGACAAGCGTCGCAGACTTTTAGAATTCGAACAGGGTGACCATGTATTTCTGAGAGTCACACCTACTACTGGAGTAGGTAGAGCCTTGAAATCGAAGAAGTTGACTCCGAAATTCATTGGACCATATCAGATTTCTGCACGAATTGGGCTTGTTGCTTATCGGATTGCATTGCCTCCGATATTGGGCCTGTTGCTTATCGGATTGCATTGCCTCCGATACTGTCCAATATTCATGACGTGTTTCATGTGTCACAGTTGAGGAAATATCTTGCAGATCCATCTCATGTGATCGAACCAGACACAATCCAGCTAAAGGATAACCTATCGTTCGAAGTACCACCTGTGATAATTGATGACAGGAAGATTATACGATTGAGGACCAAGGATGTTTCGTTGGTCAATGTGATTTGGAACCCAATTACTGGAGATGCGACTTGGGAACTGGAGAGCAAGATGAGAGAACAACACCCAGAGTTATTTATCGACGCATAGTTTCGAGGACAAAACTAATTTTAGGGGGGTAGTAATGTAAGACCCATAATTTTAACGTATACCTTATGTATTTTTGTGTATTTCGGATATTGGCTCGGAGGCTTTTTAGTCAAGTTATTAATATTTTGTGAGCTTAAATGCCCAAAAATATATTTTGATACCCCGATTAAAATTGTTCGTCGATAAATAAATTAAATTAAGTACGGCGAATCCTTTACGAAGAATTTAATGCGTTATGGGTGAACTGGTAATTTTAATAAATATCCAGATTTTGAGATATTTGTTAAAAGTAATTAAAATATTTATAAATATCTATATGTATATATTTGTTTGGGGAGAAAAGAAAAGGATTTAAAAAGGAAAGAAGGAAAAGGAAAGAAGGAAAAGGAAAGAAGGAAAAGGAAAGAAGGAAAAGGAAAGAAAAGAAAAACAAGGGAAAGAAAGACAAAGGAGAGAAAACAACATTTTCCATCTTCTTCCTCTGCCTCGCGAAGCCACCATTCCCCTTCTTCCATTTTCATTTTCTTTGCCTCCTTTTTGTTCAAGAATAGAAACCCAAGGCTTGGTGGGTGACATGACAAGGATTTCTCAACTTCACTCTTCCTCGTTGTTTCGAAAACGAAGAAAAACAGTATTAGGGATTTCAAAACCGTAAAACACAAACCTCCCAGTTTCATCTAGATCTAAGCTTCGTTTCGTGAAGAGATAGAAAGGAAAGTTTCTCACTACCATGCTACGGTGCTAGGGAATCAACTTTGGAGGCGACGTTGCGAGCGGAGATTTTAACGGATTTACTCGCGGTATCGTAATCGAACGTGAAAGCTAACGTGAAGGTAAGGGTTCCTTCCAAACTTCTAGTTTGCATTTAGGGACTTATCTGTAGTTGTGTGGAAAGGAATTTGTTAGGGTTGAAGTGTTGATTTGGGGGAAAATGAATCTAAGGCTTTATGGGTAAAATCTTAGAGTTAGGTTTTGGTTATATTGATAATGTTTAGTGGAAAATGAATTTAAACTCATTAATGTATGATTTTGAGTAAATGAAACCTGTTGTGTTTGAGTGGTGGATTGTGTTGATTTGTGTTCGTCGTATTTGACGTGTTCTTAATTAATACTGATGAAATTTGACATGTTTATGGTTGGATTTTGTGGAGAAATGAATTGATGTGTTTTGGTGTGGATCGTGGATTGAATTTGATAATATGTTTGAGTTTGTTTTGTGTGGAATTTGAAAACCATTAGAGTTAAACGAGTATTAAGAATAAACGAGTATTAAGAATGGGGAATCTCTTAATGTCTTGTTTACTTAATGTTTGTTTTGAAAATCGTTTAAGTTAAATGAGTATTAAAAATGGGGAATCTTTTAATATCTGCATTTGCTTAACGATTGTTGTGGATGGAGTTAGTATATGCTCATGCATTTTCATTCTTTTTGTAAATAGTGCAGACCCGTGATAGGTGGCACCTTGATAAATAGTACTTTGGCCTGTGATAGGCGGTACATTTATGGTTTACATTTTTGTAAATTGTGCAGACACATGATAGGTTGCACCTTGGTAAATAGTACTTTGGCCCGTGATAGGCGGTACGTTTACAATTTACGGTTTTTTGTAAATTGTGCAGACCCGTGATAGGTGGCACCTTGGTAAATAGTACTTTGGCCTGTGATAGGCGGTACATTTACAATTTACGTTCTTTTTAGTAAACCATGCAGACCCGTGATAGGTGGCACCTTGGTAAACGGTACGGGCCCGTGATAGGCAGTACGTTTATGGTTTTCGTTTTTTTGTAAATTGTGCAGACTCGTGATAGGTGGCAC
This sequence comes from Cicer arietinum, assembly GCF_000331145.2. Lineage (NCBI taxonomy): Eukaryota > Viridiplantae > Streptophyta > Magnoliopsida > Fabales > Fabaceae > Cicer > Cicer arietinum. The sequence goes on along the minus strand of NC_021163.2, from coordinate 41,631,460 downwards.
CTCGATAAACGATACGGGCCCGTGATAGGCAGTACGTTTAAGGTTTTCGTTTTTTTGTAAATTGTGCAGACTCGTGATAGGTGGCACCTGCCCTTCGAGGAGGGTTTTGGTTTGGAATTCTGAGTCCATGCATTTTGGCATATACGCATCGCATTAGGGTGCTTGGCACACGAGTCGTGTTTGAATCAAGTTATGATTGAGTGTTATGTATTGATTTTGTGTGTAAGTGTGACTGATTGTAAACTATTTCGAAACTCAAGTTGTCGTGGTAATTGTGTTGGAATTGCTAAGTGTTATGTATTGATTATCGTGTGTAAGTGTGATGGATTGTAAAACTATTTCGAAACTCAAGTTGCCGTGGTAATTGTGTTGGAATTGCTAAGTGTTATGTATTGATTATCGTGTGTAAGTGTGATGGATTGTAAAACTATTTCGAAACTCAAGTTGCCGTGGTAATTGTGTTGGAATTGCTAAGTGTTATGTATTGATTATCGTGTGTAAGTGTGATGGATTGTAAAACTATTTCGAAACCCAATTTGTCGTGGTGATTGTGTGGGAATTGCTAAGTGTTAAGATTTGGAGTTGGGTATGAATGTGATTGAATTAGTTTTATGTATTTTTGGAAGAATAAGCAGGGAAATCGATTTCCCAATCGATTTGATGAGTTGCAGGGACTTCGCTAATTTGACAAAATGGATTTGCCAATTGATTTTGTAATCTGTTTTTCAAAACCATTTAAGAAATCGATTTGGAAATCGATTGGTATGCTTCCTGTTTTCTTGAATCTTGAAAATATATTAAAACAATCGATTTGGCAATCGATTGGCTGCATTACAGGAGCTCAGCCATTTTGACAAAATCGATTTGGAAATCGATTGGCTTTAACACAGGGGCTCAGCTACTCATTCAATCGATTTCCCAATCGTTTGATGTAAGCCGAGAGTACAGATTTTACAAAAACACCTTCAAGCAATCGATTTCCCAATCGATTTGCTTAGTGGAAATTCTTATTTTAAGTTAGATAATCGATTGCTCAATTGGTTCATCAATGGATTGGCCAGTTGTTTATTACCTGGTTGATTTAAGACTTATTTTGACTTCATTTTTATTTGGCAAGCATTATATGAACGTTTAGCATATGGAAAATCCTTTTAAGGTGCATGCTTAGTTGAAAG
>NC_021163.2:41627092-41630209 GCF_000331145.2 Cicer arietinum | reverse complement strand
TGAAAATATATTGAAACAATCGATTTGGCAATCGATTGGCTGCATTACAGGAGCTCAGCCATTTTGACAAAATCGATTTGGAAATCGATTGGCTTTAACACAGGGGCTCAGCTACTCATTCAATCGATTTCCCAATCGTTTGATGTAAGCCGAGAGTACAGATTTTACAAAAACACCTTCAAGCAATCGATTTCCCAATCGATTTGCTTAGTGGAAATTCTTATTTTAAGTTAGATAATCGATTGCTCAATTGGTTCATCAATGGATTGGCCAGTTGTTTATTACCTGGTTGATTTAAGACTTATTTTGACTTCATTTTTATTTGGCAAGCATTATATGAACGTTTAGCATATGGAAAATCCTTTTAAGGTGCATGCTTAGTTGAAAGGTTATTTTGTGCATTTAAAAACTTAAATGTTATGTGTTAATTGTTAATTTCGGTTGGTGACCCTTTACAACTATTGTGGAAATCTGGTCTTTGCCCTCAGATGAGATGCGGGAGTGAAGGTTAACTATACCACTTATATGCTATTGGGGGATGCTGAGTACTGGTGGAGGAGTACAAGTTTGTTGATGAGAGCAGCTCACGAGGAGGTGGACTGGGAATCATTCAAAAGGAAGTTTTTAGACAAATACTTCCCGATGAGTACCAGGACTAAACTGGGTGATGATTTCCTAAAACTGCATCAGGGGAACATGACCGTGGGCGAATATGCTGCTAAGTTTGAATCGCTATCGAGACATTTCAGGTTTTTCCGTGAAGAGATTGATGGACCATTCATGTGTCATCGTTTCCAAGACAGACTAAAGTATGAGATTCAAGACTCCGTCTTACCCTTGAGAATTCAACGTTTCCAAGCGCTTGTAGAAAAATGTAGAGAAGTGGAGGATATAAAAAGTAAAAGGGCTAGTCGAGGAGGGAATTTTAATTCAGGAGGCCCTAGTCGAGTGAATTATCAGAACAAGGGAAAGCAAGTTGCTAAACCTTATAATCGACCACAAAATAACAATTAATTTAACAATAGATAAAAATCTAAAATTTTCAAAAAAAACTATTTTTGAAAGGTTTGGATACCACATTAAACATAAGTCACGTACAAAATGTAATTACAATTCTATTATTGAGTTACTTCAACAATAGGGCTAAGATCATATTACCTATCCCTCACTCGTGTCACCTATTGGAATTAGGAAAATCTCGAAACAAGATATATAATCTGGATGTTCATATGTGATGTTATCTCCCAACAATACCCACCTAGCCGAGGAGGGAATTTTAGTGCAGGAGGGCCCAGTCTGGTGAATTACCAGAACAGCAAGGGGGAACAAGTTGCTAAACCATATAATCGACCACAAAATAACAATGGTGGGCAGAATCGCCCAGGGAACCAGAATTTCGGGAGACAAATGGGACGAGTTGTTCGATGTTTCCGATGTGGGGAAGAGGGACATTATGCTAACGCTTGTACCCCTAATACTCTCACCTGCTACAATTGTCAGAAGCCAGGACACATGACAAAGGATTGCACGGTTCCGAAGGTAGAACCAGTTGTGAATGTAGCTAGGGCTACTCGTCCTACTGCTAGAGGGTGCATTTATTGTGTGAGTGCTGAAGATGGGAATCGATCTGGCAATCTGATTCAACGTGACTGTGAGATTGCAGGTAACACTCTGACTGCACTTTTTGATTCGGGGGCAACGCATTCATTCATTGCTATGGATAGTGTGAATCGTTTGAAGTTATCTGTGTCTGCTTTACCTTTTGATTTGGTTGTTTCCACACCTGCTAAGACTTTGACAGTAAACTCTGCATGTTTACATTGTCAAATAACTTCAGAATAGGGATTTCTCGGTTAATTTGATTTGTTTACCTCTACAATCACTCGAGGTCATTCTCGGTATGGATTGGATGTCTTATCATTATGTGATCTTGGATTGTGCTCGTAAATTGGTTCTTTTTCCCGAACTAGGAGTTGTTAAGTATCTAGCTGCCAACAGACTCCGAGTGTCGCTAAAAGAAGGAACTCATGAGTTTTTGTCTCTGGCTAATGTGGAGGCAAAGATAAATGTGGACATAGAAGATGTGATGCTCGTCAATAAGTACCGGGACGTATTTCCAACGGAAATTCTAGGATTGCCACCGGTAAGAGAAGTGGAATTTTTCATTGATTTGCACCCAGGAATCGGACCTATTTCAATAGCACCGTATCGAATGTCGCCATTGGAATTAAATGAGCTCAAAAGCCGAATTGAAGACTTGTTGGAGAAGAAATTTATTAGACCAAGTGTATCACCATGGGGAGCTCCAGTTTTGCTAGTTAAGAAGAAGGACGGAAGCTCGCGCTTATGTGTGGATTATAGACAGCTTAATAAGGTAACTATTAAGAATCGTTATCCTTTGCCACGCATTGATGATTTAATGGATCAATTGAGAGGGGCCGCGATATTTTCGAAGATTGACTTGAAGTCGGGTTACCATCAGATTCGAGTAAGGGAATGAGATATTCAGAAAACTGCTTTCAGAACCCGTTACGGACATTATGAATATCTCGTTATGCCGTTTGGGGTTACCAATGCACCAGCAATTTTCATGGATTACATGAACATAATCTTTAATCCATTCCTTTACAAGTTTGTTGTGGTGTTCATTGATGATATATTAATTTATTCGAGAACTGAAGAAGAGCATGGAGAACATTTACGTCAAGTTCTTGAGATTTTACGCGAGAAGTAATTGGATGCCAATCTGTCAAAGTGTGAATTTTGGCTAGAGAAAGTGAATTTCTTAGGACATGTGATAACCAAGGAAGGAATCGCTGTAGATCCGGCTAAGATTGAGGCGGTTCTTGCTTGGAAACAGCCTCAGACTGTCACTAACATACGAAGTTTCGTAGGATTGGCAGGATACTACAGGAGGTTTATTGAAGGTTTTGCTAAGATCGTGACTCCATTGACACAACTTACCAGAAAAGATCAATCGTTTGCATGGACAGAGAAGTGTGAGGAAAATTTTCAGTTACTAAAGAGAAAATTGACGACCTCACCAGTGTTGGTATTACCGCAATCAGAAGAACCCTATGAAGTTTATTGTGATGCATCTCACCAAGGGTTGGGATG
>NC_021163.2:41624987-41626700 GCF_000331145.2 Cicer arietinum | reverse complement strand
CCAGGAATTTTGAAATTCAGAATGATTAAGATTTCGAGTGGACTACTTGAAGACATTGTAAATTCCCAAGATGACGTCTTAATACAAGAGAAGAGGAACCTAATAGTGCAAGGGAAGACAACTGAGTTCAAGATTGGGTTAGATAATATTTTGCGATGTAACGGTAGGATTTGTGTACCAGGAATTATAGATATGAGGAAAACAATCTTAGAAGAGACTCATAAGAGCAAGTTGAGTATTCATCCTGGAGCAACAAAGATGTATCAGGATTTGAGACAGCATTATTGGTGGCCAGGAATGAAGAAACATGTAGCGGAGTATGTATCAACTTGTCTAACTTGTCAGAAAGCGAAGGTGGAACATCAGCGACCTGCTGGGATGTTGCAACCTTTAGATATACCTGAATGGAAGTGGGACAGCATTTCCATGGATTTTATAACTGGATTGCCAAAAACAAGGAGAAAGAATGATTTTATATGGGTGATAGTGGATCGACTGACTAAATCCGCTCACTTTTTGCCAGTAAAGACCACCTATAAGGTAGATCAGCTAACAGAGATCTACATTGCTGAAATTGTGAGGTTACACTGTGTAAGACCCACAGTTTTTAAATCCTAAATTATACAATTTTAGGGTATTTGGTGTTGAAGTTCTTAGGCTTTTAGTCCAGTTTTTGGTATTTAGTGGGTTAAATGCCAAAAATATATTTAGTGGGTCAATTGAGTTACGACGAGAGTAGATATTTTTATCAAAATGGTTTGAGAAGTGATGATTTTCATAAATATCTAGATATTTAGGTATTTATTGGTTTAGGTTTAATTATTATATATATATATATATATATTATATATTATATTATTATTATTATTAGTAATATATATATATGTATTAGAAAGGAATGAAAGGAAATAGAGAAAACCAAAAGCGTTTCCCTCCCTGCCTCGCGAGTTCACCCTTTTCTTCCTCCTTGCTTCTCTTTGCTTTTCTTCCTTTTGCTTCAAGAATAGAAACCCAAGGCTTAGGGGGTAAGAAAGCAAGGATTTCCCAGCTTCATACTTCCTGGTTGATTCGAAAACGAAGAAAAACGGTGTTAGGGATTTCTAAACCGTAAAACACAAACCTCCCCGTTTTATCTAGATCTAAGCTTCATTTCGCGAAGAGATAGAAGGGACAGTTGCTCACCACCACACTACGGTGCTAGTGGACTAACTTGGAAGCGACGTCGCGAGCGGAGATTTTACCGGATTTACTCGCGGTACCAGAAACGCACGTTAAAGCTAACGTTAAGGTAAGGGCTCCTTCCAAACTTCTAGTTTGCATTTAGGGACTTATCTGTAATTGTGTGGAAAGGAATTTGTTAGGGTTGAATGTATTGATTTAAGGAAAATGAATCTAAGGTTCTGTGGGTAAAATCTTAGAGTTAGGTTTTGACGACATTCATGGATATTTCGAGGAAAATGAATTTAACTCATTTGTGTATGATTATGAGTAAATGAAATTTGATGTGTTTGAGTGTTATGTTATGTTGATTTGTGTTCGTTATATTTGACGTGTTCTAAGTTAATACCGATGAAACTTGATGTGTTTTGTTGTGGATTGCGAATTGAATTTGATAATATGTTTGAGTTGGCTTTGTTGTGGAATTTGAAAACCATTAGAGTTAAACGAGTATTAAAAATGGGGAATCTTTTAATATCTCGGTTTACTTAATGT
>NC_021163.2:41613306-41622254 GCF_000331145.2 Cicer arietinum | reverse complement strand
GGAAAGTTATTTTACAAATGATATTTAAGCAATCGATTTGCCAATCGATTACCCTTAAAACTGGGGTGTCACTGTGACTTGTACAATCGATTTCCCAATCGATTTATTTTAATCAGGTTTACTTTGTGAAATGTATAATCGATTTGTCAATCGATTACCCTCAAAACTGGGGTGCCACTGACTTGTGCAATTTTCATTTCTAATTTAGTCAGTCGATTGCCCAATCGATTATACCAACACAAACAGTTGTGTTTCCTTACACCCTTGTTATGAAATCGATTTCCCAATCGATTTACTTCAGTCAAAAATCAACTTTTGTTGATTTCTTGTGTTCCAAGCAACATGTTCCAAGTGTGTAGGATTTGATTGTTGTTCCTGAAATCTTGCTCAATTCAAATATTAGATTTATCATGTGGTGTATGAACATTGTTGGATTGTTAATTATGTCAAAATTAGGAATCAAAGGACTAAAGTCCAACATTGTGGAAATTTGGGCTTTGCCCTCAGATGAGAGCCAGGACGATCCTACTGGTTCGTACCCTACGGATGGGAATGCTTGACTGGAGCTACGTCAGGAGGATCTCACGGGGCGCGTGGAGATCACTCAGGGTGTATAGTTTTTTGGTAGGATGATCAGATTAGGTTGATGTATAGGGACTAGACGTCCTTCTTTTTGGGTTGGAGTATTTTAATTTGGAAAACTGTATTGATACTAATATTGTCAGTTTGACATCTTATTTGAATGGGTTCCATGTACCATTTGTTGTTGTGTAAATGCTTTGGATTTATATTTGGAGAAACTTTTCCGCTGCTTGTAAATTATAATGACTCAATTATTTATCCAAAGGCATTTCCTTATTTATTTCTCTGTTTTAGTTTAATTTCTTTTGAAAAAAAAAATACACCCTCGCTTTGAAAATCGGGGTGTTACATTGTGGTATCAGAGCTTTGGTTTGGTTTTCTTTGGGGGCTGTGGAGCCTTTGGTTTAGGTTGTAGGCCAACTGTAAGTTGGGAGTCGTTATCTGATCATGCGTCTGTCTAGGTCGGTTGAGTTGTCAGGTCCGCATAATTTTTATGTGTTGATATATTCGAAAGTTAGTTTTAGAATTATTCATTGTAGCGTTAACACTCTTCTTGGTGTTGGTTTTGGGGAAACACTACCTCCAAGAAGGAACGACGTTGCAAGAATGAACGTCAATGGGGATGATCAAATGGTTGAAGCTACAAATAACATGGATGTTTCTGCTGTTGCACAGACAACTGCAAAGACTCTATTCATTGTAGCGTTAACACTCTTCTTGGTGTTGGTTTTGGGGAAACACTACCTCCAAGAAGGAACGACGTTGCAAGAATGAACGTCAATGGGGATGATCAAATGGTTGAAGCTACAAATAACATGGATGTTTCTGCTGTTACACAGAAAACTGCAAAGACTTGGCGGGATCTGGAGAAGACGGAAAGAGAGATATGTGCTATTGAGTCAAGAGGATTGAAAGATTTTCGTCGTTACCATCCTCCAAAGTTCAAGGGTGATGAGGACTCAGGAAAAGAGTTGACTAGTGGATTCAAGAAGTGGAAAAGATCTTCGAGATGACGGATTGTCAGGCAGAGTTGAAGCAAATCATGACGACATGGAATTTATGAAATGGTTCCAAGGACACATAAGCTATGTGTTGGTGTTAACTCGAAAATGATGAGTATGGATCGATTAACATTAGACTAATAAGGTATTTCAAGTAAAGATCTAAGTGGCGGACTTTTGTTAAGAAAAGTATTAGATGTTTTCTTGGTAGATTTCAGGATGAAACTGGATGAAGTTTGATAACTGTCAAAGAGATGTGAACATCATGGAATTGTTGAGAAGATGAGGCTTCCATTTGGAATAGCATTTGGTGCTTAGGTGTCAATGAAAGAGACTGGTATTGAGGTTAAGGGAGCGCTGCACTTTAGGAGTAAATACTTCTTTGGTTAGATAAAATACGCTTTGAGGAATAGTTGATACCTTGAGGGATAAAGTCGAGCATTCAAGTTAGACTAGATTCGCAACTTGGATTATTAAGTATGAATCTCATGACGAGTATAGGAGTGAGACTATATATTTTGTTGATAAGTGACAAATCTCTTTGTGGTTTAGGAGATAGTACGTATGGATAATGATATTGGATGAATCTATAGACACGTAAATGTGAATTTGAGCGGTGTTCGGAAAAACATAATGAGTTAAGCCTTGATGTATTGAACTCTATGTTACCATTAAGTGGAATTTGAAGTATCGAGTACGAGAATACTTCGAGATTGTGGTAAATAAAGTTTTGAGAGTCTATTAAAGGATGGAAAATACTAAGAGGATGTTAATATTTTGATAGGTCAAAAGGATTATCCGAGATTTGATTTGGGACCCTAATATGGTTGATATTTTTAGTTGATGATTTAAAATCCACAAGGTTGGATGGAGGACCAAGTAATGCTTAGGACTTTCATAATCGAAGGAGTTGAGGCAGGCAAGTGATAATTAATTCATGTTAAGGATGGAAGTGTTTGGAGATTTTGAGGATCAAATTTTAGAATCCTATTAAATGATAGAAAGTGAAAAAGAAGAGATGTAACGAATGATTTATGATTTAGTCGTTGGTCTTGGGAAGTCAAGCGTGAAGATTTGAAATGGTCATTTCAGTAACTGGATGGACGAAGAAAGGTATGTGGGTTTTTGAGATATTGTACTGAAAAATTTATGAGGATGAAGTTATAGATAATTAGTTCTTAGGAAATGCTTATGGGGAACGTTTGAGAAATAATTCTTTAGGACGTTCGATTGTTAGGATTCTTTCAGTTCGTATCTCGGTGAAGGTTGAGAGGGAATAAGAATCCAGCGAGTGAACCAAATATTGGAAAAGGTACCAAGAAATTTGAGGAGCAGCACATAGAGTTGTAGTTTATAACAATTAAAGATTGATGAAAGGAATGATCTCACCTATAATTCAGACAATATTATTATAAAGGTATGCCAACGATATAAAGGCATTACTTGAGTGCATGTCATGGGGGTTGTTATTGTGTTCGTCAATCAAAGGAGTTAAATGTTTGTTTGATACGAAACAATTGAACATGAAATGGAAAAGTTTGGTGGAAATTAGTAAGCCTTGATTTATTGGAATCACTATAATGAAGATGTATCAACGATCGAGGTAGAAATTAAGGTTTGTATAAATGGGGAAGTGATGGAGTGAATGCAATGCATTTGACCTGTCATAATGAAGGGATAATCATCAAGTTACCAATGAAGGGCACAACGAAATTGAGAAGTATCGGAATGAATGTTGGCAATAGATGTAGAAGAAATATTTTTGAGTTTGTGCATAATTTTCTAGTGAAGCGTGAATTTGAGGTGTTAGGCATGAGACCAGTGTAGGTCTTAATAAATGCATGAGATTCAAGTTTGATTTCGTTGGAGACGTGACTCTTGAAATGAAGTACTAATCTGGAAGGAAGTTTGTGTGTCCTAAGTAGTACTGTCTTTGGCATGATTTCAAAAATATTTGAGGAAGCCTGGATCACCAAGCAGATGTGGGGATAGAATTGTTAAAGTTATAATTGGAATAACATGGCGATAAGAACACTACGGTTTGACGTAGTTGTACGACTAAAGAAAAATTGAGGATTTGTTGACAATGGAGAAATTTAGGAGTTTTCGGCTGTAGTGATTGTTTTGTGTTCAGTGTGTTGGGGTCATACACAGTGTTTCGGTTTGGCACCAAATGGATGTTTCATACCAAGTGAACGTATATAAGGCTATGTGACATAACTATGGGCGATTGTACTTCGACGATAAGATTAAAGTTATAAGAAAATAAGGAAAACTTAGTAGACTTTGAGAAGATTTTTGACCGCTTGTACATCAGGATAACCTCAAGTGTAAGTCGCAAGGAGCGCTATTACAGTTCGGTTAAGATAGTCTAAGCCACTATCATGGTTGTTGGTTATTTATTGACAAATTGAGGGACTGATCATCCTTAATCTCTTGTTGATAGTAGACAAAATCATGTTGAATGGAACGGACAAGCCTTACCGACTATGGATGTGTGTGAAGTTATTAAACACCCTATGAAAAGGGGTAGGCAACACTTTTTCGAGAAGGCCGGGTGAAACAAGTTGTGACTAGTGTGTTGAATTTGAGTACAAACCTAGTGTGGATTGTTATTCCTTTTTATCATTAGAAATGGGAAACGTGGTATTAAACGGGGATGGTATTAGATGGGAATGTGATATTAAATGGGAAACTTATTATTTCATTATAAACCGATAAAATTTGTTTTTAACGGTTTCGTTTTATTGTTGTTGTTATTATTATTATTATAATTATTATTATTACCAAAAATTAAAATAAAACAATACAACAGTAATTATCACCAACAGAATAATTATATAAAAATAATTATATCAACTCATAATAAGGTAAGATATAAAAATAAAATAAAATGTTACATTTGGTAATCTCCACTATCTATATATATATATATTATATTATTATTATTATTATTAGTAATATATATATATATATGTATTAGAAAGGAATGAAAGGAAACAGAGAAAACCAAAAGCGTTTCCCTCCCTGCCTCGCGAGTTCCCCCTTTTCTTCCTCCTTGCTTCTCTTTGCTTTTACTTCCTTTTGCTTCAAGAATAGAAACCCAAGGCTTAGTGGGTAAGAAAGCAAGGATTTCCCAGCTTCATACTTCCTCGTTGATTTGAAAACGAAGAAAAACGGTGTTAGGGATTTCTAAACCGTAAAACACAAACCTCCCCGTTTCATCTAGATCTAAGCTTCATTTCGGTTTCGGTAAATGAGTATTAAGAATGGGGAATCTCTTAATATGACTGTTTGCTTAACGTTTTGTTTTGAAAATCATTAAGTTAAATCGGTATTAAGAACGGGGAATCTCTTAATGACTTATTTAATTAATGTTGTTTGAAAGTCGTTTCGGTAAATGAGTATTAAGAATGGGGAATCTCTTAATATGACTGTTTGCTTAACGTTTTGTTTTGAAAATCATTAAGTTAAATCGGTATTGAGAACGGGGAATCTCTTAATGACTTATTTAATTAATGTTGTTTGAAAGTCGTTTCGGTAAATGAGTATTAAGAATGGGGAATCTCTTAATATGACTGTTTGCTTAACGTTTTGTTTTGAAAATCATTAAGTTAAATCGGTATTGAGAACGGGGAATCTCTTAATGACTTATTTAATTAATGTTGTTTGAAAGTCGTTTCGGTAAATGAGTATTAAGAATGGGGAATCTCTTAATATGACTGTTTGCTTAACGTTTTGTTTTGAAAATCATTAAGTTAAATCGGTATTAAGAACGGGGAATCTCTTAATGACTTATTTAATTAATGTTGTTTGAAAGTCGTTTCGGTAAATGAGTATTAAGAATGGGGAATCTCTTAATATGACTGTTTGCTTAACGTTTTGTTTTGAAAATCATTAAGTTAAATCGGTATTAAGAACGGGGAATCTCTTAATGACTTATTTAATTAATGTTGTTTGAAAGTCGTTTAAGTTAAATGGGTATTAAAAATGGGGAATCTTTTAATATCTGCATTTGCTTAACGATTGTTGTGAATGGGGTCTGTGTATGCTCATGCATTTCATTTTGGTAAATTGTGTTGACCCGTGATAGGTGACACCTTGGTAAACTGTGCTGACCCGTGATAGGTGGTACGTTTACGATTTACGTTTTTGGTAAATTGTGTTGACCCGTGATAGGTGACACCTCGGTAAACTGTACTGACCCGTGATAGGTGGTACGTTTACGATTTACGTTTTTGGTGAATTGTGCTGACCCGTGATAGGTGGCACCTCGGTAAACAGTACTGACACGTGATAGGTGGTACGTTTATGATTTACGCCTTTTAGTAAATCGTGCTCACCCGTGATAGGTGGCACCTCGGTAATTGGTACTTTGGCCTGCGATAGGCGGTACAATTATGATTTACGGCCCTTCGAGGAGGGTTTTGGTTTGGAATTCCGAGTCCATGCATTTTGGCATTTATGCATTGCATTAGGGTGCTTGGCACACGAGTCGTGTTGGAATCAAGTTTATGATTGAGTGGTTTGAATAGGAATTGTCGTGGTAATTGTGTTGGAATTGCTAAGTGTTATGTATTGATTATCGTGTGTAAGTGTGACTGATTGCAAAACCATTTCGAAACTTATGTTGTCGTGGTGATTGTGTTATAATTGCCAAGTGTGGATGTTTTGGAATTGTTTGTAAGTGTGATTGATTGCAAAACTATTTCGAAACTCAAGATGTCGTGGTGATTGCTCTATAATTGCTAAGTGTGATTGTTTGGATTAGTGTGTAAGTGTTGATTGGTTTCGAAATCCTTTAAAAAGATGAATTTTGCTGATTTTTGGTGTTTTCCTGTTGCTGTCTGATGTGTATTTGAATACAGAAAGCTGTAGTCGAATACATACATGTTGTTTTTGCCACTGACTTACTGTGTAGTCGAATACAGACTGTTGTATTCGAATACAGCATCTCTGTATCCGAATACAAGGCTGTTTCAGCAGTTAACAGCAAAAACAACATGTATGTATTCGACTACAGCTTTCTGTATTCAAATACAACAGTCTGTATTCGACTACACAGTAAGTCAGTGGCAAAAACAGCATGTTTGTATTCGAATACAGACATGCTGTTTTGCTACTGACTTACAGTGTAGTCGAATACAGACTGTTGTATTCGAATACAGACATGCTGTTTTTGCAGCTGAATGCTGAAACAGCCTTGTATTCGGATACAGAGATGCTGTATTCGAATACAACAGTGTTGTTTTGTTAAAAACTTCATTTTTCAACCTTGTTTATGAATGTTTGGCATATGGAAACCCTTTTAAGGTGCATGCTAAGTTGAAAGATTATTTTGTGCATTTAAAACTTAAATGTTATGTGTTATTTGTTAATTTCGGTTGGTGACCCTTTACAACTATTGTGGAAATCTGGGATTTGCCTTCAGATGAGAGCCAGGACGATCCTACTGGTTCGTACCCTACCGATGGGAATGCTTGACTGGAGCTACGTCAGGAGGATCTCACGGGGCGCGTGGAGATCACTCACGGTGTATAGTTTTTTGGTAGGATGATCAGATTAGGTTGATGTATAGGGACTAGACGTCCTTCTTTTTGGGTCGGAGTATTTTAATTTGGAAAACTGTATTGATACTAATATTGTCAGTTTGACATCTTATTTGAATGGGTTCCATGTACCATTTGTTGTTGTGTAAATGCTTTGGATTTATATTTGGAGAAACTTTTCCGCTGCTTGTAAATTGATCTACATTGCTGAAATTGTGAGGTTACACGGGGTACCATCGAGCATTGTGTCAGACCGTGATCCGAAGTTCACATCGCATTTTTGGGGAGCATTGCACGAAGCGTTGGGAACGAAGCTACGATTGAGTTCAGCTTACCATCCACAAACGGACGGACAGACTGAAAGGACAAATCAGTCCTTGGAAGATCTGTTGAGAGCATGTGTTTTAGATGATAGAGGAAGTTGGGATGATGTACTTCCGTTGATTGAGTTCACTTACAACAATAGTTTCCACGCAAGTATTGGAATGGCACCATATGAAGCTTTATACGGACGCAAGTGTCAGACGCCCTTGTGTTGGTATAAAGACGGTGAGAATATGATTGTCGGACCAGAGATGGTGCAACAGACCACAGCTAAAGTAAGGAAGATCAAGGAGAAAATGAAGACTTCACAAGATCGTCAGAAGAGTTACGCGGACAAGCGTCGCAGACTTTTGGAATTCGAACAGGGTGACCATGTATTTCTGAGAGTCACACCTACTACTGGAGTAGGTAGAGCCTTGAAATCGAAGAAGTTGACTCCGAAATTCATTGGACCATATCAGATTTCTGCACGAATTGGGCCTGTTGCTTATCGGATTGCATTGCCTCCGATACTGTCCAATATTCATGACGTGTTTCATGTGTCACAGTTGAGGAAATATCTTGCAGATCCATCTCATGTGATCGAACCAGACACAATCCAGCTAAAGGATAACCTGTCGTTCGAAGTACCACCTGTGATAATTGATGACAAAAAGATTATACGATTGAGGACCAAGGATTTTTCGTTGGTCAAGGTGATTTGGAACCCAATTACTGGAGATGCGACTTGGGAACTGAAGAGCAAGATGAGAGAACAACACCCAGAGTTATTTATCGACGCATAGTTTCGAGGTCGAAACTAATTTTAGGAGGATAGTAATGTAAGACCCATAATTTTAAAGTATACCTTATGTATTTTTGTGTATTTTGGATATTGGCTCGGAGGCTTTTTAGCCAAGTTATTAATATTTTTATGTATGATTTTGAGTAAATGAAACTTGTTGTGTTTGAGTGGTGGATTGTGTTGATTTGTGTTCGTCGTATTTGACGTGTTCTTAATTAATACTGATGAAATTTGATATGTGTATGGTTGGATTTTGTGGAGAAATGAATTGATGTGTTTTGGTGTGGATCGTGGATTGAATTTGATAATATGTTTGAGTTTGTTTTGTGTGGAATTTGAAAACCATTAGAGTTAAACGAGTATTAAGAATGGGGAATCTCTTAATGTCTACGTTTACTTAATGTTGTCGTCAAAATCGTTTAAGATAAACGAGTATTAAGAATGGGGAATGTAAGACCCATAATTTTAAAGTATACTTTATGTATTTTTGTGTATTTTGGATTTTGGCTCGAAGGCTTTTTAGTCAAAGTTAATAATATTTTGGAGTTTATATGATCAAAAAGATATTTCGAGGCCGTTTATAATTACTCATCGATGAATAAATTAAATTAAGTGCGGTGAATCCTTTACGGAGAATTTTATGCGTTATGGGTGAAATGGTAAATTAACAAATATCTAGATATTTTGAGATATTTGTTAATTATAATT
>NC_021163.2:41609003-41609759 GCF_000331145.2 Cicer arietinum | reverse complement strand
TATTATGTGTTGATATATTCGAAAGTTAGTTTTAGAATTATTCATTGTAGCGTTAACACTCTTCTTGGTGTTGGTTTTGGGGAAACACTACCTCCAAGAAGGAACGACGTTGCAAGAATGAACGTCAGTGGGGATGATCAAATGGTTGAAGCTACAAATAACATGGATGTTTCTGCTGTTGCACAGACAACTGCAAAGACTCTACGAGATCTGGAGAAGAGGGAAAAAGAGTTATGTGCTATTGAGTCAAGAGGATTAAAGATTTTCGTTGTTACCATCCTCCAAAGTTCAAGGGTGATGAGAACTCAGGAAAAGAGCTGATTAGTGGATTCAAGAAAATGGAAAAGATCTTCGAGATGACGGATTGTCAGGCAGAGTTGAAGCAAATCATGACGACGTGGAATTTAGGAAATGGTTCCAAGGACACAGAAGCTATGTGTTGGTGTTAACTCGAAGATGATGAGTATGGATGGATTGACATTAGACTAATAAGGGATTTCATGTAAGGATCTAAGTGGAGAGCTTTTTAAGAAGAGCATTAGATGTTCGCCTGGTAGATTTCAGGATAAGACTGGATGAAGATTTTACGCAAGAAGCAATTGTATACCAATCTGTCAAAGTGTGAATTTTGGCTAGAGAAAGTGAATTTCTTAGGACATGTGTTAACCAAGGAAGGAATCGCTGTAGATCCGGCTAAGATTGAGGCGGTTCTCGCTTGGAAAAAGCCTCAGACTGTCACTGACATACGAAGGTTTG
>NC_021163.2:41607545-41608907 GCF_000331145.2 Cicer arietinum | reverse complement strand
GAAAATTTTCAGTTACTAAAGAGAAAATTGACGACCTCACCAGTGTTGGTATTACTGCAATCAGAAGAACCCTATGAAGTTTATTGTGATGCATCTCACCAAGGTTTGGGATGTGTTCTGATGCAACACAAGAATGTTGTGGCTTATGCCTCAAGACAACTGAAGATTCATGAGAGAAACTATCCTACCCATGATTGGAGCTTCCCGCAGTTGTTTTTGCATTGAAGATCTGGAGGCACTATTTATATGGGTGCAAGTTCACCATGTTCAGTGACCATAAAAGTTTGAAATATTTGTTTGATCAGAAGGAGTTGAACATGCGCCAGAGACGATGGATGAAGACTCTCAAGGATTTTGATTTCACACTGCAGTACCACCCTGGGAAGGCCAATGTAGTGGCTGGTGCGTTGAGCAGAAGAAGTGTATCGGTGTCTTCAACAATTATGGCTAGACAACAAGAGTTGTGGGAAGCTTTTAGAGGCCTACACTTGAACGTAGAGTTTGCACCGGGAATTTTGAAATTCGGAATGATTAAAATTTCGAGTGGACTACTTGAAGACATTGCATATTCTCAAGATGGCGTCTTAATACAAGAGAAGAGGAACCTAATAGTGCAAGGGAAGACGACTGAGTTCAAGATTGGATCAGATAATATTTTGCGATGTAATGGTAGGATTTGTGTACCAGAAATTACAGATATGAGGAAAATAATTTTAGAGGAGGCCCATAAGAGTAAGTTGAGTATTCATCCTGGAGCAACGAAGATGTATCAGGATTTGAGACAGCATTATTGGTGGCCAGGAATGAAGAAACATGTAGCAGAATATGTATCCACTTGCCTAACTTGTCAGAAAGCGAAGGTGGAACATCAGCGACCTGCTGGGATGTTGCAACCTTTAGATATACCTGAATGGAAGTGGGACAACATTTCCATGGATTTTATAACCGGATTGCCAAAAACAAGGAGAAAGAATGATTCTATATGGGTGATAGTAGACCGACTGACTAAATCCGCTCACTTTTTGCCCACTTTTTGCCGGTAAAGACCACCTATAAGGTAGATCAGCTAACAGAGATCTACATCGCTGAAATTGTGAGGTTACACGGGGTACCATCGAGTATTGTATCAGACCGTGATCCGAAGTTCACATCACATTTTTGGGGAGCATTGCACAAAGCATTGGGAACGAAGCTACGATTGAGTTCAGCTTACCATCGACAAACGGACGGACAGACTGAAAGGACAAATCAGTCCCTAGAAGATCTGTTGAGGGCATGTGTATTACATGATAGAGGAAGTTGGGATGATGTGCTTCCGTTGATTGAGTTCACTTACAACAATAGTTTCCACGCAAGTATCGG
>NC_021163.2:41599568-41602638 GCF_000331145.2 Cicer arietinum | reverse complement strand
TTTGTTTTGAAAATTGTTTAAGTTAAAAGAGTATTAAGAATGGGGAATCTCTTATTGTCTTGTTTACTTAATGTTTGTTTTGAAAATTGTTTAAGTTAAAAGAGTATTAAGAATGGGGAATCTCTTATTGTCTTGTTTACTTAATGTTTGTTTTGAAAATTGTTTAAGTTAAAAGAGTATTAAGAATGGGGAATCTCTTAATATTTATGTTTGCTTAATGTTTGTTGTGAAAATCGTTTAAGTTAAAAGAGTATTAAGAATGGGGAATCTCTTAATATTTATGTTTGCTTAATGTTTGTTGTGAAAATCGTTTAAGTTAAAAGAGTATTAAGAATGGGGAATCTCTTAATATTTATGTTTGCTTAATGTTTGTTGTGAAAATCGTTTAAGTTAAAAGAGTATTAAGAATGGGGAATCTCTTAATATTTATGTTTGCTTAATGTTTGTTGTGAAAATCGTTTAAGTTAAATGAGTATTAAAAATGGGGAATCTTTTAATATCTGCATTTGTTTAACTATTGTTGTGGATGGAGTCAGTATATGCTCATGCATTTTCATTCTTTTTGTAAATCGTGCATATAAAAACAGACATATAAATTAAGTTCTTAACAAAACTGCCCGTATTAAGTTCTTCGTAACGTAAATAAATTATTCTTCGACAAAAGATTCACTGTAATTAATCTAATTTATTTATCTACGGATAATTTTAATCGGGGGGCCAAAAAGATATTTTTGGCATTAAACTGACAAAATATCAATAACTTGGCTAAAAAGGCTCAGAAGTCAACACCAAAATACATAAATTACAAATTAAAACTCGGGGTCTTACATTACTACCCCCCCCTAAAAGAAGTTTTGTCCTCGAAACTTAAGGTGCGAGTAACAACCACACTAGGTTTGTATTGAAATTCATCAATACAAGTCACAACTTGTTTCAATCGGCCTACTCGAAGAAAGTGTTGCCCACTCCTTTTCATAGGGTGCTTAATAACTCTATACATTTTCCTTGCCGGTAGACTCGCCCGTTCCATTCAACACGATTTTGTCTACTATCAACAAGAGATTATGGATGATCAGTCCCTCCATTTGTCAATAAATAGCCAACAACCATGATGGTGGCTTGGACTATCTTAACCGAACTGTAATAGCTCTCCCCATGACTTGCACTTAAGGTTATTATAATGCACAAGCGATCCAACAACTTCTCAATGTCCACTGAGTTTCCCGTATTTCCCTATTACTTTAATCCTATCGAAGAAGTACAATCGCCCAAAACCATGTCACATAGCCTCATATACATCCACTTGGTACCAAATCGAAATATTGAGTATGACACCGACACACTGAGCACCAAACAATCATTAATGCTGAGAACTCCTGAATGTCACTATTGTCCACCAGTCCTCGATTTTTTTCTTTAGTTGTACAACCACGCCAAACCGTAGTGTTCTTATCAGTATGCTGTTCTAATTATAACTCTAATAATTCCATCCCCACATCTGCTTGGTGATCCAAGCTTCCTCAAATATTTTCGATAACATGCCAAAAACTATACTACTTAGGACACACAAACTTCCTCTCAGTTTTGTACTTCATTTTAAGAGTCACGTATCCAACAAAATCCAACTTGAATTTAATTTACAGATCAAGGCCTACATTTATCTCATGTCTAACACCTCAAATTCACGCTTCACTATTCAATTTCTTACACACTTCGCAATTCTGCACAAACTCGAAAATAATTTTCCTACCTCTACTGTCAACATTCATTATGATACTTCTCAACTTCGCCGCGTCCTTTCTTTGCAGCTCGATGATTATCTCTTCATTATTTCGAAATCATTACTTAATGATACGACATCCAATCCATACTGAGAATGATCTCGGTTGATTGTAGAGGTAAACAAATCAAATTAATTAAGAAATTTCTATTATGGACAGTTACTTGGCAATGTAAACATGCAATATTTACAGTCAAAGTCTTAGCATGCGTAGAAACAACCAAATCAAAAGGTAGAGACGACACAAGTAACTTCAAACAATTCACACAATCCATAGCAATGAAGGAATGGGTTGCCCCGAATCAAAAAGTGCAATTACAGTGTTACCTGTAATCTCACAGTCACGTTGAATCAGATTGCTAGATGGATTTCCAACTTCAGCACCCACGCAGTAAACACGTCCTCTAGCAGTAGGAAGAGTAGTCCTAGTTACATTCACTATTGGTTCCACCTGTGGAGCCTTGCAATTCTTTGCAAAGTGCCCTGACTTCTGGCAATTGTAGCAAGTATGACTGTTAAAGGTACAAGCCTTAGCATAATGTCCCTCTTCTCCACATCGGAAACATCGAATCACTTGTGTCACTTGTCTCCCAAAGTCTTGGATCCCAAGGAAATTCTGTTCCCTGTTGTTGTTCTGTGGTCGGTCATAGGACTTAGCAACTTGTTTTCCTTTGTTGTCTTGTTTTTTCACCCGAATAGGCCCTCCTGAATTAAAATTTCCTCCTCGATTGGCCCTTTTGTTCTTCATATCTTCAACCTCCCTACATTTTTCCACAAGAACTTGGAAACGTTGAATTCCCAATGGCAGGAGAAAGTCTTGAATCTCATACCTCAGTCCATCTTTGAAACAGTGACACATAAATTGTTCATCAACCTCAACACGGAAAAACCTGAAATGCCTTAACAACGATTCAAACTTAGCGGTATATTCACCCACTGTCATACTTCCCTGACGTAATTTAAGAAAATCATCACCCAACTTAGTCCCGGTACTCATCGTGAAGTATTTGTCCAAAAACTTCCTTTTGAACGACTCCCGGTTTACCTCCTTGTGAGATTGTCCCATCAACAACCTTGTACTCCTCCACCAATACTCAACATCCCCTAGCAGCAGATAAGTGGCATAGTTGACCTTCACTCCTGCCTGATAGTTTATCATCTCAAAGATCTTTTCCACTTCTTGGATCCACTGATCTGCATTCTCTGAATTCTCATCACCCCTGAACTTGGGAGGATTGTAACGACGAAAATCTTCTAATCCTCTTGATTCAGCAGCACGGATCTCTCTTT
>NC_021163.2:41578975-41599558 GCF_000331145.2 Cicer arietinum | reverse complement strand
TTTCCCTCTTTTCTAGATCCCACTGTATTTTTGCAGCAGTCTGGGCAGCAATAGAAGCGGCCATGTTATTCATAGATTTCTCCATTTGGTCGTCCCTATTGACATTTAATCTTGGAGCTTCATTCCTTCTTGACGGCATGGTTTTCCTATAAAACCATCATCAAGAAGAGTCTTAAACCCACTTCAAATAATTCCAAAACTAACTTCTGACAACATCAACACATAATAACTACCCCTGATATGATAACTCAGACAAATTACCCTGACGCATGATCAGATAACTACTCCCAACCTACAGGTTGACCTACAATCTATAACCAAAAGCTCCACAGCCACAAAGAAATCCAAACCAAAGCTCTGATACCACAATTGTAACAACCCGTTTTTTTTATTCTAAACAAAAATCAAATTTCAGAAATAAAGGAAGAAATGCTTTTGGATAAATATTTAAGTCGTAACACAACGACAAAAGTCAACAATACTTACAAGCAGCCGAAATAGTTTTTGAAACAAAAATCCAAAGTATTTAAACAACAAAAGTACACCGGGATTATGAGACCTATCAGACATAGCTCATACCCCTGGGTATTCTCGGCAGACACCCACTCAAAAGCACTACCCCAAGAATTTTAAACTCCCCACGCCGCATCAAAAGTAGTACAAGGACCCATCAAAATAAAAGTCAAGCTGACAATATAAGGTATAGGTACAGTCTTCCAAATTGAAATAAATACATCCACAAAAGAAAGACAACTAGCCCCTTTACAACCATATAATATGATCATGCTACAAAAAACTATACAGCCCTAGTGATCTCTACGCTCCCCACAAAATGCTCCTGACACAACTTCGATCAGATCTATCTAACTACCTTCTCATCTCCAGGGTACTAACTGGTTGGATGATCCTGGTTCTCGTCTAAGGGCAAAGCCCAGATTTCCACAATAATTGTAACAGGCCACCAACAGAAATTAACAAATATCACTTAGTAATTAAATTTTGAATGCACAAAATAACCATTAATGTTAGCATACTGCTTGATAAAACTGCACTTTCGTATTCGAATACAGCATCCTTGTATTCGAATACAGTGCTAATTCATACATCAGTAGCAAAATCAGCACAATCGTATTCGACTACAGCAATTTGTAGCCGAATACAAGTGCAAAAGCAGTGAAAAATTAGCACAACTGTATTCGACTATAGCGTTCTTATAGCCGAATACAAGTTCTAAGTCAATAGCAAACTCTCTTAAATGTATTTGAATATAAGCACCTCGTATTTGAATGCAACTGCAGAATAATGCATATTTCAGTTCCGAAAACGTTTCGAAATCATTCAACATTTACAACACAAAATCAATCAATCACACTCATCAATTACGGCATAATCACAAACAACAATTGAGCATGTATATACAATCATCACAATATATCAAACATGACTCACGTGCCAAACACCCTAATGCAATGTGTATATGCCAAAATGCATGAATTTCGAAATTCCAACCAAAACTCTTAGTAAGAGGCGTAAATTGTAATTGTACAGTCTCTCACGATCGGTACTAATTACCAAGGTGCCGCCTATCAGAGGCCCGCACAATTTATTAAAGTGTAGCCAATCACAGGTCTTACACCCCAACTCCAAACAAAACCCTCCGCGAGGGGCGTAAATCCTAAACGAACAGTTCCTCCCGAAGAAACACGGTGCAATCTCTCACGGACAAACACGATTTATGGCAACTCATTTGTCCGTTGGGAATTGTCTAGTTTTCATATGGCAGTGAATGGATAAGATCAATCATAAAGAAAGAAGGTTCTTGGATTTGGGTAGCCTTTGTTTTTGAAAATCAAGAACGATCTTCTTTCTTACTTTGTGGTAACTGAGTTTTGACTTTAACTTGACATATGTGTGAAGTGTTATTCATGATTTGTAACACATGTACACACTATTAAAAAGTGCACGATTGTTCTGTCCTAACTTGTCAATATTTATGCTTCTTGCTTGCTTTTGCTTTGGAGAATGATTTTGTTTTAATGACGTATGAATTATAGTCTTTTCCTTGCTTCTTGGAGTGATCTTTGTACTAAAATCTATCCTTGTATACTGTGGAGAACATACTAAAACGAATCTGCAAGTTCTGAATCTAATCTGATTACTTTTTGAAATTTTGGAACTTGTGGAGAACGTTCTCGTTTTCCTTTTGAAATGTCAAGAACATTCCTCGTTTTTCTGACTTGGTTTTGTTTCTTCTTAATTATGATATGTTTTCATTTTCTTGGTACCTATCTTGATTAACACGCTCAAGCAAACATATCAAATACCAACATGCACATAATTATAATTATAATCTTAATTACCATTTGTTTATCATCAAAACATTAATTTGGGATATTGTCTCAACAATCTCCTCCTTTTTGATTATGACAAACATGTTAATTGAGATTTTAATTTTGATTCTTTTAATGATCATATAAAGTGTTTTAGATAAAAGCTCCCTCTCAACCCGTGCTATTCTTTTTGAACCAATATATGATTTTTATTTATAAAGCAATAATCACTAGTTCATACTCAATGGTTCAAACATAATTTCATTGGTAAAACATTAGTCATTAGTTCATACACAATATCATTGATTTAAAACTATAATCATCAGTTCATACATAGCAACAAAACATTACAGAAGTAGTTATACAAAAAAGATATTCTGAGAAAGCTGATGTTTAAAATCTAGATTATACTTCTCCCCCTTTTTCACAGCAAAAATGGAACACGAGTAGCAGCAAAGCTAAAATGACAATGATGGAGAATAGCCCTCTGAGGATGAGGATAAGGATAATTGTTGAATGTGTGGAAAATTGGAGGTGGATTCGGTATGGGTGGCTCAATACCAAGCTTTGGAGCAAGCTGGTTTGTCATATAGTCTCTTAGAATAGCTTGTTCTTTATCCTGATGCATCATTCTGGCTATGATGGTCTGGACATAATTGAAGATTTCCTTGTTGGTTTTTGAGCCTTTTTTCTCCACCTTGGATTTTTCGAGAGGAGGCTGATCACCTTTAGTAAGAGTAGATAAATGAGTGTTTTGATAAGGTGGAGTAGAGGTGCAAAATATTGACATAGTGGCAAAAGATGTGTTAATATGAGGGAGAGAGCTAGCAGGGTTGAAGTTGTGAGGTATAGATTGATCAGATTATTGAAAAACCAGATATTGGCTAATCCCAAAAATTGAAGAGCTCAGTTTCTATGGTGAGACAAATGTTGGTGACATGATAGAGGTGTGTTGATGAGGCATAAGAGGAAACATACCATGAAAAAGCGAGTTTGGAGTGGTGTGAGGGGCAATAGCAGTGGTACGTTCTGGTGAAATGGAGAACGTCCGTCAGTTGTAGGTGGGAGTGCGTGAATTTTGGAGTGGCGCTCCAACCTCTTTCTTTTGGTTGATGATGGGTGAAGGTTGCATTTGGAACAAACTGAAGTTGTTTCATATATGAGATATTTTTGGAGGAAAATTTTGAGATCATACCATAAGGGATTCAGTGTTTAAAGGCACATCAATAAATCTGAAGATTTTAGAGAAGACCATACCATAAGGGATAATGTTTCTCTTGTAGTCTTTGTTTATGGCAGAGATCATGTGATGAATGATCAAATGTGGCAGATTTAGCTTCTCCTTATGGAGAAGATGATAAATGACTAGGGCATCATTATAAAATACAAACTCATGTCTACCGCATTGGGGTAAAATGGAGTGTTGGATGATTCTATTGAAGATTTTAAGAAGAGGCTTCAAATCAGCTGAGATGTGAGTTGTTGACTCAACAACAAACAGTTCTTGAAACACATCATCTTTGGAAATATTGAGAGCTGAGTACCAGTCTTGTCCATGTTGATTATTTTGACCTCGCAATAATCAGAATATATCAGTTTTTAACAAATTAAACCAATATAGAAAATCGAATACGTCTAGCATACAAGTAAGATCGAACATACAATCATACGATGCAAGATTTATTCAGATTCATACACAACGGAATTATAATAGCATAGCATACAAGATTAACAATTAAAAGTAAAAGGATAAGGGACAAAATGCACCAAGGTTTATCCTGGTTTAGTTGTCAATAAGACAACCTACATCCAGTCCTAACAATCCAACTGGATTTCAGCTTTTTCTCCAATAGAAAGAATTGTGACTTGTTTACAGATTGTCCAGTTTCCTCGAAACCTATCTATCTAACACAATCTCTTTCCTATTGCTTAAACCCTTGATCCTTGCAGTCACTCGGCAGACTCACACAAGATCAAGTCCGGCTCCTTCTTGATGAGGCCTCTCACCCAAGAAGATCGCCACCAGTTTCTACTTGGATTTTCCACAGTAGTTTCTTTACAGAGTATTTGTTACAAACAAAATAAAAGAAGTAAAATTTGTCTTCAATCTTGATCAATGTATCTCACACGAATCTGGTTGTTCAATGAGTGTTTATGAGAACATTGTCTTTTCTCTCAAGAATCCTTTTTCAGCTCTCTCAATGATTATGGATAATCTTTTTGGTCTTGATCTGAAAAAGCAATATCAGAATGTTAACAATGTGTTCTTAAGAGTTCTTCAGTGTTCTGAAGTATATTCAAGTGTTATGATCAGTTATGTTGTATTTTTGAGAGAATGATTGAAAACTGTTTATATAGTTTCTGAAAAACAACTAATAAATCGATTTCCCAATCGATTCATTAAAGTTATAAAAACAGGTCCAATCGATTTGCCAATCGATTATCGCGAGTCTTGTTTTTCTTGAATCTTGAAACTATACAAACCAATCGATTTATCAATCGATTCTTTTAACACACTTTTCAGAAGAATTATGTGCAGACTTATATGAATCGATTGCATAATCGATGTTAGATGTTTTGTTTCAATAATAATATCACATCAATCGATTACTTAGTCGATTCACTAAGTCACATAATCGATTCACAACTACATTAAATCGATTTGGCCATAAATTGAGAGTTCACTGTGATTTCAAAATATTTGTTTCAATCGATTTGCCAATCGATTGTGTTTAAAATAGTGACTTAGCTAATTTCATGTTAATCGGAGTGCCAATCGATTTGGTAGTATTTTCCTGAAAAGTTCTTACCAGTTGTTCAGTTCAATCGATTTCTCAATCGATTGATACCAAACTTAACATGATTGAAATTCTCAGAATTGTCCAATCGATTGTGTTTGTCACAGGCCAGGTTACTTTTGAAATTTGATTAACGAAATCGATTTGCCAATCGATTACCCCGGTAAATAGATTTCCCTGTGACTTTGCCCAATCGATTTCCCAATAGATTTGTTTCATTCAGTTTTACTTTGTGATGTGCACAATCGATTTGCCAATTGATTAGCCTGCAAATCAGGTTGCCACTGACTTGCACAATTTTTATTTCTAATTGTGCCAGTCGATTGTCTAATCGATTGTGTATCCACAAACAGTATGTTTCCTTACAACCCTTTTTATGAAATCGATTTCCCAATCGATTTGCTCAGTAGATTTGTTGATTTCTTGAGTTCCAAGCAATTTGTCTCAAGTGTGGAGGGTTGAGTTGTTGTTCCTGAAATCTTGCTCAGTTAAAATGTTAGATTTATCATATGTTGTATGAACATTGTATGTTTGTTAATTATGTTAAAATTATGATTAAGAGGACTAAAGTCCAACAATCTCCCCCTTTTTGCATAAGTGACAATCATACAATTTTAACTTGAGTTGAGCATTTCAAGACATAATATTAACAACAGATATATTTTCATAGCATCATATGTACCATTATCAGATCATAAAATCAGAGCATCAGATCAGAGCATAACAGTACACATGCTATTTAACAATATCAGAGCATTCTAATAATTCATTATCAGTCATCAGAGTGTAAAAAATATGCAAGCAACAGTCATTAACAAGTTATAATTTTTCTCCCCCTTTGTCAGTTAAGGCAAAAAGGCAGAAAAAAAAAATTCATCCCCCTATGTTAATAAACATAAGCACTGGGGGTTGAAATTTAGAAAAGTGTATCAGAGCAAAACATGAGCATATCAAATGATTAAAGCAAATGAATTCAGAGAGTAATGGAATAAACGTTCTAGTGCATTATATATATAGAAGAAATGAGTACAACAAGTCATTACAAAACAACACAGATCTTAAACTCCTAATCTCCTAAACTAGGCTGGTCCTCACTATTATCTAAGGTAGAGGCAGAGACCGCTGTATTACCCTCAGCAGGTGTCTCCTCAACGTGAGTAGCAGGTTGATCTAGGGGAGTTGGGTTAGGTTCCTCTGTTGCTTGACGACCGACGTCTGCTATATCTTCAAATGACAGCTTTATGCCCAAATTTGCTTGAATAGCATCAACATCCTGAACAACTGAATTCAGGGATGCTTGGAGAGTCCTCAGATTTGCTTCCATTCTGGCCTGTGACTCTAGCATTTTGGCATTATGAGCCATCTGAACTTCTATGAATTCCATTAGCTTTGCGACAAACTCAGGAGGGGCTGTTTCAGTAGCTGGTTGAGGATTAGGTTGAGCTGGTTCCACATTCGGCTGAGGTCTTATCCAAATACCATGTAACCTTTTCAATTGCATCTGGTTTACAATTGATTCTCCAAATATTAGAGTGGTCTTTGCAGATTCTTCATTAACAAACGATACCTTGAAGTGTTTCAGAATCTTGGTAATCAGTTGAGGATAAGGCAGCATAAGCTTACTCTGTGAAGCTTCCAGCATGTGCCTTAGCACAATCCATGCCCAGCTCATCCTGAGCTTCTTTGACAAACCCCATAACAGTAGTATATCCAACTTTTGGACTACTGCATGGTTACCGGATCGTGGTACAAGCATCCGGGTCAGCGTATACATCAGCATTCGATGTTGGACCTTCATTTGACCGATAGGCAATGAAATGGTTTCCACAAAGCCATCAATCATCAGATCTTTAACAGCAGTATGCCTGTCAAACGTTTCTTCCCATCCTTGGTCAGCCGTGTCAGCCTCAGAACTGCCATCGATAGAATTTCCATGAAATGGCAATCCTGTCAAAATAGAAAAATCTTCAAAGGACATAGAAATCCTTTTTCCTTTAACCTGAGCCTTGAAACCTTCTTCAGTCAGCTTGAACGTTGAGTAAAATTCCCTTATCAACCTAGGATAACTATGAAGAGTAGAAGAGAGAAAGCTCTCAAGACCGTGAAATCTTAGATGATTTTGGAAAGTAAAACCGTCTGCATCAAAATATGCAAAATCCAGAGTCCGACCCTCATGGATTTTCCTATTAAGAAAGTCTGAAGAAATGGTAGGTTCTGCATCTTTTTCCTTGGATGCAAGAGCTTTCTTAGGAGGGGGGTGAAGAAATTGGTTTCTTCTTCTTTTTCTGAGAAATTTCCTTCATGGTGTCAGCCATAAGCTTCTCAGTTGGTGGTTCCTTTCTCTTTTTAGGTTTCTCTTGAATAACAGCTGGTGCCTTGCCTTTGTCCTTGGCAAGAATCTTATGTGTAGGAATGGGTACTCTTTTGGTAAAAGTAGGTGGTGGTGAAGGGGTTCCACTGGATGAAGATGATGGTAAGGGGTGCGTGTTTGGGTTTGTTTAACTCGTGCCAGTATTGTAAAATTGAAGTAGTTTGAATGTAGATAGTAACAGAGAACGATTGCAGAAACCGATCAAAGAGATGAAGCAGAGAAAATTGTGAAATCTGGAGAAATGCAGTGAAGAAATCGATTGATAATTGTTCCTATTTAAACCCTTAAATGTGTAAATCGATTCCCAAATCGATTAGGTTACCGTTGCTGGGTAATGTCAATCGATTTAGTAATTATTACATCCAATGGCTAGTCACAACGGTCATATTGTAAATCGATTCCCAAATCGATTTCCAGATTTACTTAATCGATGTCCAAATCGATTTCTTTAAAGTTGAAAGGTGAACAAGTCGATTTCCCAATCGACGCATATGCTCAACTCTTGTTTGAGAATGGATTCTGATCTTGGAACTCAAGAGTGATTAAAACTTAGAGCCAATTGAGACCTAAACTGAAGGATGTTTGACAATCTCAAAGAATTTCGAATAGGATTGCAAATGAAGTATTGCTTGCTTTCTTGAGTTATGTTTTTTCCTTCATCTTGAAGTCCCTTTTATAGTCTTCAAGAGAGCTTATGACAACACATTTTTCTGTTGGGAGTTGTCTAGTTGTCATATAACAGTGATTGGATAAGATCAATCATAAAATAAGAATTTTCTTGGATTTGGGCAGCCTTGCTTTTAAAAAAACAAGAACGATCATCGTTCTTGATTTCTGGTAACTGAGTTTTGACTTTAACTTGACATATGTATCAAGTGTTATTCATGCTTTGTAAAACATGTATAGACTGTTAAACATTGCACGATTGTTCTATCCAAGCTTGTCAATATTTATGCTTCTTGCTTGCTTTAACTTTGGAAAATGATTTTGTTTTAATGACGTATGAATTATAGTCTTTGCCTTGCCTCTTGGAGTGATCTTCATACTGAAATCTATCCTTATATAGTTTGGAGAACATACTAAAACGAATATGCAAGTTCTAAATCTGATCGGATTAGTTTTTGAAATTCTGGAACTTGTGGAGAACGCTATTTGTTTTCCTTTAGAAATGTCAAGAACGTTCTTCATTTTTCTGACTTGATTTTGTTTCTTCTTAATTATGATATGTTTTGATTTTCTTGGTGCCCATCTTGATTAACACACTCAATCAAACATATCAAATACAAACCAACACATAATCTTAGTTACCATTTGTTTATCATCAAAACATTAATATGGGATTTTTGTCTCAACACAAGGATGGATAGAAGATTAAGAAGACATAGATGAGGAGGAATGAAAAATGTTTGAGGTATAAATAGCCATATTTCTCGAGAAGAAAATTAGAAACATTTTTTGAAAGAGAGTTGTAATGTTGACGGCATTGGAAAGCGAATAGTGAGATATAATGTGACAAATACCATAGGACATGTGCGTAAATTTTAAAGGTACGAGAAAAAAAACCATAGGAAGGTGGAGATTTGTGATAGAAAGAAGGAAAAGAAAAAACAAAGGATATCAAAAGAAATAATTTTGAGAGACATAGAGAAAGCCAGGGGAAGGAATGAAACAGAGGGTAATTTTTTTAATCAGTTCATAACTCACATTACACTTGTAACACACACAAAATACATTACAATTGCAATACTTGTTACAAAAGGGCTAAAGGAAATAAGAGTCCTAAAGTCCTTCTATGATTGTCTACACCAAATTCATTAAATTATCTTACCTATCAAGTTTGAATCACCAATGCCTAATACATAAATAAACTAAGTTCCTTTCATCTTCAAAAAGAGTCTTCCTTCTTCGAACGTTAATCTTATTCAGTGGTGACAAAGTCTTTCATATTCAGGAGCCTACCTTCTAATTGGCAAGACGTAACCAGAGAAAATGAGATAATGCGATCTTCCTATTTCTCTAATCATTTTGACTTGTTTGGTGGGACTTTCTCTAAATATAGAGTTGAAGATATAATTTTTCAAAATAGATCTTTGATAAAATTGTAGGTGCTCCAACCTTTCTTCGTTACTACTTTCAGATTTCCATCCAATCTAGAGGAATGAAGCAAAATGGGGCACAAGCCCTTCAATGCTCTTGTTATTACTTCAAATGCATTTTGTGAACCTTCTTGTATAATCCATCTTGTTGGTTATAGTTCACAGATGTAACGAATTCAGGATTTTTGATCATTTCACCGTTCAAGGTGAGTTGTTCCTGTTTTAAGAAAACTCTAAGTTTATTTGAGAGTACAATGTAAGAAGAGGATCATTTAGGAAGATGAAGACTTAAAAAAATGATATAGATTTGGTTTTTCCTATAGAGTTTCATGTTAGGAAGGTTAAGAAAAACAATTTTGGGATAAAAAGGCTTATGAAGAAATGGATGATTTTTAAAAACACTAGAGGAAAAGAGGTTTAAATAAGTAGAGAAAAGGAATAGAAAACGTCAATTTTAATGAGAGAGAAAAAAAAATGATAAGAACGAGAACAGGACAACCCAAACTCAAACCGAAAAAGTTAATACAGACTCATGATAGGACAAATAGGAAACACGTGTACACAAAACAAAAACATATAAGATAGGAAAAAAATGTGCATATCAAATATTGAAGTAAATTACAAGCTACCTAACAAAGATAGAGGAGGGTAATTCAACAATTGCTCTTTTACATGTCTTACAAGAGTTGGTTGGACTTTTCTTATCAGATAGTCTTCTAACTAGAGGCAAACTTGTCTTGGTTGTGATCTTCTTTCTAACTCAACAGATGAATTCATTTGTTATAGTGTTTTGAGTTTCCATCAGATGATGAGTCAAACTGATAAGATGCTAGAGTCGAGAACCTTGTCCTTGAACATAAAGAGGGAAGGCTTTAGACTTTATAGCTAGAGGATTTCCATTAAACGTTCTAGAGAGATGTTGATATAGGGGTTGCATTACTTGTCATTTCTTCTTGGGGATTACCTGTAAATGTGTTCATACATTAGTTACACTTGTCTAAATTAAAATGTCAAAACATTAGATCTTTAATTTTATCTTTTATGTTTTAAAATATTAGATCATGAAAAATAAGACCAAAGTATCTCTTGTTTATAACGTTTACTAAAAATGATAATTTAATCTTTAAAAATAATTGTATTTCAATAGCAATTAATGAAAAGAACTTTTTCTGTATTTCTTCCTAAATTTAAACTTTTTAAATTAAAAAACTAAAAACGAAATAAATTTAATTTTTATGTATTGTCAATGTAAATTTTTTATAGAAATATTATATGAATTCAAAAATTTGACACAAATGAAACACATGTACTATATTCAAAAACTTATTGTACATACAAGAAGAGTGAGTGTGGGGTCCGCGAGAGGTTTGCATGTATGAAAAGTAAATTTTGGACTTTTAACATCAAATTCAACATCTTAGGCTTGATTCAAATTCAAATATTTATCTTAGCATTTCTAGTAATTGTGATTCATAGAGTCTTTAATTAAGAGGTTTATGAATTTCGTTGAAGTATCAAAATTATTTCCAAAACAACTTCTATAAAAATTCTATCTTTTCTTGTATAAATCTCTATTAGATTTGTGATGTTTGTTTCAAATACCATCAATGAAATAAGATGAATATCCAATACGCTTCAAATTTAAATTCACAATAAAAGGTTTTCATTTTCCGCCTCCTTAAGCTAATACCTTTTTTTGTTGTTTCAGCTAACACAATAGATCAGAGAAGCTTGTTTGCTTATTTACATGTCATTTGCTAAAAAATCTTGAAATGATTTTTCATATTTAATAGAGTTACCAGTGTTTTTCAGATTTTTGAGGTATTTTTCTTCAGAGTTAGATTGTCGATTTGTAAGTTTTCTAAATCCTTTTCAAGGGAGTTGTACTTGTTTATTAAGATAAAATGAGCCTTTTTGAGGTTTTTTAGATTTGAGGACACATTGTGATTGTTGTTCAGAAATTAGTTTAACAAAATTATAAGTTCATTATGAGATAGATCAGATAGTACCTCAATTTCCACATCAACTGATTCAATGTTAGAGTAGACATCAACCATTAGAGCCATGTTCACATGTTTTTCATCTTCATCAGAGAATGCACCAGAGTCTTCCCACGTAGCCATAAGATTCTTTTTCTTTATATTAAAGTCTTTCCTCTCAGAGTTTCGCTGCTCAAGATTAGGGCACTCTGATTTGCAATGTGTTGGCTCTTTGCATTCATAGTAGGTGAATTTCCTCTTTTCAGAGTTTTCTTTACTTTCTGTTTGTGGGTCGTTTATAATTCTTTTTGGAAATTGATTTCTTCCTATTGTTCCACATGCGCTAGATTTTTTTGAAATGCATGATAGTTCTTCATAATTTGAGTCTTCACTTTGATCTTCTAGTTCACTTTCCTTTGACCTCACCTTAGCTTGCAAAGCCTTGGAGTTTGCTTTATTTCCATTGGATTCTATAGCCATGGACTTTGATTTCCTTTTTGGTTCATCTTGCACTAGTTCAATCTCATGGGATATAAGTGAACTCATCAGCTCTTCTAGAGGCAATTTGCTAAGATCTTTAGCCTCTTGTATTGTAGTTACGTTTGATCAACACTTGCTAGATAGACTTTTGAGGATCTTCATGACATGCTTAAATGCAATGTAGCTCTTTTGGAGAACCTTCAGTCCAGAGACTAAAGTTTGGATTCTAAAAAATAATGTTTCAATGTCTTCATCTTCTTCCATTTGAAATATTTTTTACTTCCTGACAAGAAATTTTGCTTTAGATTATTGCACTTGTTTATTTCCTTCATAATTGAGAACTAGGGCACTGAAGATGCTTTTGGTTGTTTCTTTGTTGCTACATTTTTCAAAATCTTTGAAGGTGATATCATCTATCATAAAGGTTTTGGCTTTGTGATGCATTTTTTTTTATTGTTTCTTTTGAGCAATGTTAAGGTCCATTATGGATATTTCAATGTTAAGGTCTTTCCTTTTTATTCACATGATCCCTAATAAAATGGTGTTTTATTTCAATATGTTTGGACCTTGAATGTTGAATAGGGTTCTTAAATAAATTAATGGCACTAGTATTATCACAATATATTGGAATATGAGAATATCTTACTGAAAAATATTCAAGTTGATTTTTGATTCCTAAGACTTGGGAGCAACAATTTACTGTTGAGACATATTCAGCTTCAGTGGTTGATAGGGCAATTGTGTTTTTCTTTCTACACGATCAACTTACCAAAGCTTCTCCTAGGAACTAACATGCACCACTTGTGCTTTTTCTTTCGATCTTATCACCAGCATGATCGGTATCACAATAAGCTACAAAATCAAAGTGATAACCTTTTCTATACCAAAGGCCAAGATTAGTAGTACAAACGAGATAAGGAAAAATTCTTTTTACTCTCAGTTAAGTGAGACTTTTTGGGTGAAGATTGAAACCAAGCGCATAATCCTACTGCGAAAACAATGTCATGCCTATTTGCAGGTAGATAAAGTAATGAGCCAATCATACCCCTATATTCTTTTTCATAAATTGATTGTCCATTTTCATCTTTATCTAATGAGGATGATGGATGCATGGGAGTAGTCATAATTTTGGCTTCACTCATTTTGTATTTTCTTAAGAGATTCTTGATATATTTCTCTTGACATATGAAAATTCCATTTTTATGTTGTTTTATTTGTAAACCAAGAAAATATCTCAATTCTCCCATCATGCTCATTTCAAATACACTTTGCATGAGATTTGAAAAATATTCACACATTATTTCATTTGTAGATCCAAAGAGAATATCATCAACATACACTTGAATAATGAGTAAATCATTTTTATTTGTTTTCTTAAAAATTGTTATGTCAATGTGTCCACAGGAAAATTCATGTTTGATAAAAAAGGAACTTAATCTTTCATACTAAGGTCTAGGAGCTTGCTTTAAACCAAACAAGGTTTTGGTGAGTATAAAAACATGATTCGGTTTCTTTGATTTTCGAAACCAGGAGGTTGACAAACATAAACTTGTTCATTTAAAAAGCCATTTAAAAATGAACTTTTAACATCCATTTGAAAAAGTGTTATATGTTTATCAGATGCATATGCAAGAAGAATTCGTATGGCTTCTATCCTTGAAACTGGAGCAAAGATTTCATCATAGTCTTTTCCTTCTTGTTAATTATAACTTTGAGCAACTAACCTTGCTTTGTTTCTCACAATCTTTTCTTTTTCATCTAGCTTGTTTTTGAAGACCCGTCGTGTTCCAATTATTGTTTGATCTAGTGGATCTGGAACAAGGGTACATGCTTCATTTTTCTCAAATTGAAGAAGTTCTTATTTCATTGCATCAATCGAAGATTGATCAACTATTGCCTATTTGATGGATTTTGGTTCCATTTGAGATATCATCGCCATGTTGCTGTTTATATCATCTTTAAATGACATTTTTGTTCTAATGCCATCAGTTGTATCTCCAATGATTTGATTATGAGGATGATCGCCTATTAGTTTCCAACTTCTAAGAGGAGTTCGAAACAGATATTGTTTATCAATCTCGTTTTCCTGGGGAACAATTTGTTGTGTTTGCCCAAATTGTTCTTCCTCCTCATCATCTTTCTTTTTTAAATCAAGATCATAAAACTCATCAAATATTATGTGCATACTTATTTCAACAGTTTAGGTTTTCAAATTAAAGATACGACATCCCTTAGATTTTGTTGAATATCCTAAAAATATAGCTTTGTCTGATTTTGCGTCAAACTTTCCAAAGTTATCTTTTTAGACTTTCCAAAGTTATCTTTTCAAACTTTCAGTAACTAGGATCAAATTAGACACCAAGGTTGGATTCGAAGTGAAACTCATCCTTGACATTTTTCTCATTATAAAGGATCAATTTTATTATTGTTGTTAATTTTTAATATTATTTCAATCAACTTGGGAACTTTTTGTTCAATTTTAGTAAATAAATATAATTCAATAGTAAAACGCAATCCTTGAGTTCGACACTCGGTACTACCGTTTTATTATTACTTGCAATGATTCAGTACACTTGTTGAAAGTATTCCCGCCTGTCACGCGGGTGACCCGAGGATTGCCATATCACTATTAAATTTAATTTATTTACTTAATTAAAATCTTTTGCTCTGCGATAAAATTTTTGATTTTTATTTATTTTATGTTATTTGTTTTTATTTTTTAAACTTGCTAATGTCATGTCTAGTGGTTTGTCTCTTCTTTGTTTGAGATAATTATTCGTTGTAGAGCATGGAAGATTATAATGATGATATTCTACTACAATTATATGAAGAGTGTGATACTTATCTCATATCGGGTATATGTCGCATGATTGAGGGGCAAATCTTGAGCCATACATTTTTAAAATATCACCCTCAGATCCCTCTGATGCAGCCTCTTAGGTGTGACTTTTGCGGAGAAGCACATAAGAATGGAAATTGTGCTGATGACCTTGCCGAACTAGTAGAATATGAAGATTTTTTTTGGAAAGTCACAGAAAACGACGAGCGTTACATTAAAAAGATCTACTGGGAACAAATTCTACCTCCAAAAATTCTATCCAAAGAATCAGATGACAAAGACTTTCACGTTACAAACGTTTTGGTTGAATTCATGAAGAATAACATGGTTTCAATTGAAAGATTTGAAACTCAATGTGAGAGGTTATTTGAACAAGTGGTTAAGTTTGAGAAGATGGAGGAGAAGTTGAAGATTGAAGATAATTTCATGGTTGTGGCAGAAGAAGATAAGCAAGAGGAAAAGACAAACAAGGAAAAGAAAAAAGAAGAGATTGATAAAGTTCTAGATTCAATCTATGCCTTGTTCCTCAATGTACATTTGAGAAGAATATGGAAGCAACATCTTTTATTTCTCAAGTTCATGGAATTTCTACCAAACAAAAAGAAGAAGAAGGATGATGTGTTCTTCCTGTCATATATGCCACCTTGACAGTAGTTGAGACGTCAAGCTAATGACTTTAAAGAAGCGCTTATTGGGAGGCAACCCAATTTTATATCCTTTGCACCGTATTTATTTATTGCATTTCACATTTATTTTACTCCATTTAGTTCCAATTTTAGTCTCTAATTGCTAGTTCTCTTAGTTTTGATGTTTGGTATGAGCAAGGAATCAAAAAGATGCGTTGAGAAGCGATTGTACAGCTCCAAATGACAGAACGCGCGCCCAAGCGCGCCTGAAGCACTTTTTCTAGACACCAGGAGGCATGTTTTATTATGATCTATTTGCACCTCATCAGTATACTGGCGACCATAGCGGAACAGGAGCGGATGATCTAAACGAGAATCCTTCAACTACTAAACTGAGAGAAGTTTTCTTTCCTTTTTTTTCTTTTTGTTGTTTGTCCTGTTGCTTTCCGTTTTCTCGTTTTCTTTGTTTAATGTCAGTTTATGTTGACTTTCTTTTCTTCATGTTTTTTTTCCTTTCACTAAATGTGTACTATGATGAAACAGTCGTACTGACTTGCACTTAATCTTAAAATTTCTGTTTGTGATTTCGCAAGTTAAATTTCATTTCTTAGATTATGTTATTGCTCAAGTCGACAAGCCTTCCTAATGCATGCATTCTTGATTACTAAATGGTTGTAGAAGGCTAATATGCCATCAATTTTTCAAAAATACAATTTTAACTTTTCAGAAGCATGTTGGCTTTATTTTGATTGTTCATACTCTCTCTTATTATCCTAGCTGTGAGCTTTTGAGCCTAAACACTTAAATTCTTTGTTGTGTGATTATCCAGACATGTGTTATCCCTCTAGAACTTGCACTAATTCTGACTTGCATCACTTGTAATTTATGCATACATTGAGGCAATTTTATTGGTCGTTTGAGCCTTTCTAACTACCCTATGAAAATTTTAACCTTTGCTATGTTTACTGCATTGTGATTGCTAACTAGAATTTTTTCAAGCATATGGTAGCGTGATGCATGTTCTAGGATTTGAGTGATAAATTCATAAACCTTTCTAAACACTTGAGAGAAATTTTGGTGAGATTGTGTGAAGAGAGAGTTGAATTTGATGAATGAATGCCAAGGTGTACAAATCTTGTGGTCTGTATTTTTGAAAACAACCATAGAGCATGATGAATGTTTTGCAGTAGCAAGAACTTTGAAATTTGAGTTTGATGTAATTTGAGAAATTGAATTTAAGTGTGCATTTAACAGGACCAAATATGAAATTAATTGTTGCTTGGCGACAAGCAATAGATTAAGTTTGGGGTTGTGATGACTCTTCATCATATGCATATTTTCCCACTGTTTTAGTCTTATTTATCCTCAGTCATCAGTTAAATTAAGGATTTATTTGATACATTTTGTTGATTTTTGTTCTTTGAGTTAATAAAATGTTTTTTGTTTTTATTTCGTTGATTAAGTAGGAATTTGTCGTAATTTTACATTGCGTTTTGTTTTAGCGCAGTGCTGAATTTTGGTGAAAAATCAACATGATATATGTGGAGTATTTCAGCCATATCTGGAGTTCTAGATGTCCAATTAGTGTCCCTCCAAGTGATAATGAAAGCTAAGATCCATATCTACAACTTTCATGAAGACACTGGGACCAACTTCAGACGCAAAAGATGCGAAAAATGCAAAATACATCAGACATCAGATGTTGTGCGCCTGGAGCGCGTTTTTCCGCGCCTGGGGCGCGTGACGTGCACCAGCAACCATAAAAACGCAGATTTTTACTATTTTAGGGATCTTTTGGACTCTTGGGAACTTGGGAGACTTGTGCCCTAGCATAGAAACTCAAAGACGACCGTTGCTAACATCATTGGAGCAATTTTATCAAGAATCATTCATGAATCCTTCGTGTAATTCTTCTCTAATCTCTATCTCTTTTACTTCTGTGATGAGTAACTAAGCCCTATTTGTTAAGGATGAGTGTAACAAGATGAAACCCTTATTTTTATGATTTGATTTCTATTTATATGAATGAGTTTATTGAATTATTTTTCTCATCTCTGTGCTTAATGCTTTTTATTGCTTGATTAACATTAAAATGTTCTACGATTTGTATTTTGAAACGGAAGTGGACTTTACGAATGCTTGAGATGAGAAATTCATGAATTTGTAGTCTAGACATAGGTGCAGGTCATGAAACCAATTAAATTAGTTGCAAAGCAATAATTTACAAAAGAATTTCTATACGTTAATGCTTAATTCTAATCTTAAATCTACTAAGGAATTAGGGGTTACTTTGGAATTAAAGGTTCTGTCACTAAGACATTAGGGCAAGAATAATAAAGAGAATTCGGTAATAATTCAATAAAGGAATTCAGTTACTAAGATCAAATTAGACACCAAGGTTGGATTCGAAGTGAAACTCATCTCTGACATTTTTCTCATTATAAAGGATCAATTTTATTATTGTTGTTAATTTTTAATATTATTTCAATCAACTTGGGAACTTTTTGTTCAATTTTAGTAAATAAATATAATTAAATAGTAAAACGCAATCCTTGAGTTCGACACTCGGTACTACCGTTTTATTATTACTTGCAACGATTCAGTACACTTGCTGAAACGCTATCACGTGACAAGAATTCTTCTACCTCTGCCTTTTATAAGCGTAACCAGAATTCGTCTCCCTATGCCTCTGATAAACATATCAAGCATCTGATTGTTTGACTCTGAACTTTTATCCTAACAAAAAGCCAACACTCTTAGAAAAAAAAATCAATTATCTGAAGACAAAGCTTTTGATGCATCCCCTGATACACATCCTTAATCAGCTTCTTGTTTGAAGATCTCTTGACAGACTCCGATCATCGTTCCGTCTGTTTGTCAACTATTTCAAATAGATACACCAAATAAGTACTAGATCTGTCTTTTCTAGAAGGTTTCTCATCAAATCAATCCCACAAAGGTTTGGTACAAAACTTCATGGATTATCCTGATTTTTTACAATCAGTACAACAACCAGAAATTGTAATGTACTCTATAAAGGACGTGCCTCCCTCATTGAAGAAAAACAAAAAAAACTACGAGAAACATAGCATACAAGCAACTAGAGAAAAAACACATATGCACTTTTACTCAATATCACTATATTTTTCTCATTAGTGCTAAGGGATTTGCTAAAGTAATACCTTTGTAACACTCTCTGGGAGAGCTAATTATGAAAAACCCATGTAAACTAAACTAGAAGGTTGAGAAGATTTAACATATTTATTGCGACTACTAGGTGTTTAACTGTAAATCTGATTTAGTGGCAATCTAGTGGATTAAATCCTTTAGGCTGAAGGGACTTTGACGTAGCTATCGTGTTGGTGGTGATCCAGGATAAATTAATGTGTCTCTTTGCTCTATTTTCATTCAATCGTGTTACCTTCTATAGTTAAAGTATAGCCACATAAAAAGTTTTTTAAAACACATTTCAAACCATCCCTTTCTTGTGTTCTTTTCGTTCTTCGCCTTGATGTAGCATTTAACAGAGGCACGTGTCACTAGACTTATGTTGTAGCTGAAGCAAAATCTTGGTTTCTTTTGCCTTCATCTTGTCATCAAAGGATAAAACTTATATTGAGACACGATATGTAAGAGTTCAATTGCTTCCTCCTTTTGAGATATGAGAAGGTACAACTTATGGTTGACTTCTTAAAGAGCAATTCAGCTTCTAGCTGTTCAAGAAGGCTATCACTCAGCTTATAGTTCTTCAAGGTGACTTCCTTTTCCTGCCAAAAGACGAATCAAAATCGACGGAAGAGAGATGAGGAATGAAAAGAAAGGGTGAACATACTAGAAACACAAGGAGAAAGATCAAGTTCTCAACTCCTTCCTCCTTCTCGGATTCGAAAACAGAGTTAAGGATTTCAAAACCGTCAAACACAAACCTCCCCGTTTCATCTAGATCTAAGCTTCGTTTCGCGAAGAGATAGAAGGGAAAGTTGCTCACTACCACGCTATGGTGCTAGGGAACCAACTTTGGAGGCGACGTTGCGAGCGGAGATTTTACCGGATTTACTCACGGTACCGTAATCGAACGTAAAAGCTAACTTTAAGGTAAGGGCTCCTTCCAAACTTCTAGTTTGCATTTAGGGACTTATCTGTGGTTGTGTGGAAAGGAATTTGTTAGGGTTGAAGTGTTGATTTTGGGGGAAAATGAATCTAAGGCTTTATGTGTAAAATCTTAGAGTTAGGTTTTGGTTATATTGATGCATGTTTCGTGGAAAATGAATTTAAACTCATTTATGTATGATTTTGAGTAAATGAAACTTGTTGTGTTTGAGTGGTGGATTGTGTTGATTTGTGTTCGTCGTATTTGACGTGTTCTTAATTAATACTGATGAAATTTGTTGTGTGTATGGTTGGACTCTGTGGAGAAATGAATCGATGTGTTTTGGTATGAGTTGTGGATTGGATCTGATAATAGGTTTGAGTTGTTTTGTGTGGAATTTGAAAACCATTAGAGTTAAACGAGTATTAAGAATGGGGAATCTCTTAATGTCTACGTTTACTTAATGTTGGCATGAAAACCATTAGAGTTAAACGAAATCGTTAAGTTAAACAAGTATTAAGAATGGGGAATCTCTTATGTCTTGTTTACTTAATGTTTGTTTTGAAAATCGTTTAAGTTAAACGAGTATTAAGAATGGGGAATCTCTTAATGTCTTGTTTACTTAATGTTTGTTTTGAAAATCGTTTAAGTTAAATGAGTATTAAAAATGGGGAATCTTTTAATATCTGCATTTGCTTAATGATTGTTGTGGATGGAATCTCTTAATGTCTTGTTTACTTAATGTTTGTTTTGAAAATCGTTTAAGTTAAATGAGTATTAAGAATGGGGAATCTCTTAATGTCTTGTTTACTTAATGTTCGTTTTGGAAATCGTTTAAGTTAAAAGAGTATTAAGAATCGATTTCCCTGCTTATCCTTCCAAAAATACATAAACTAATTCAATCACATTCATACACAACTCCAAATCTTAACACTTAGCAATTCCCACACAATCACCACGACAAATTGGGTTTC
>NC_021163.2:41576815-41577054 GCF_000331145.2 Cicer arietinum | reverse complement strand
GGGGCTGTGGAACCTTTGGCTATAGATTGTAGGTCAACCTGTAGGTTGGGAGTTGTTATTTGATCATGTGTCAGTTTAGGTGGTTTGGGTTGTCAAGTCCAAAATAGTTATTATGTGTTGATATATCTGAAACTTAGTTTTGGAATTATTCGAAGTGGTGTTAACACTTCTTCTTGATGTTGGTTTTTCGGAAACCCTACCTCCAAGAGAGAACGACGTTGCAAGGATGAACGTCAGTA
>NC_021163.2:41574694-41576797 GCF_000331145.2 Cicer arietinum | reverse complement strand
ACGAACTGCTGCAAAGACTCTGCGGGATCTGGAGAAGAGGAAAAGAGAGATTTGTGCTCTTAAGATGAAGAGGGTTAGAATATTTTCATCGTTACCATCCTCCAAAGTTCAAGGGTGATGAGGACTCAGGAAAAGAGTTGACTAGTGGATTCATGAAGTGGAAAAGATCTTCGAGATGACGGATTGTCAGGTAGAGTTGAAGCAAATAATGACGACATGGAATTTATAAAATGGTTCCAAGGACATAGAAGCTATGTGTTGGTGTAAACTCGAAGATGATGAGTATGGATGGATTAACATTAGACTAATAAGGGATTTCAAGTAAACATCTAAGTTGAGGACTTTTGTTAAGAAAAGTATTAGATGTTTTCCTGGTATATTTCAGGATGAAACTGGATGAAGTTTGACAACTGTCAAAGAGATGTGAACATCATGGAATTGTTGAGAAGATGAGGCTTCCATTTGGGATAACATTTGGTGCTTAGGTGTCAATGAAAGAGACTGGTATTGAAGTTAAGGGAGCGTTGCACATTAGGAGTGAATACTCCTTTGGATAGATAAAATACGCTTTGAGGAATTGTCGATACCTTGAGGGGAAAAGTCGAGCATTCGAGTTAGACTAGATTCACAACTTGGATTATTAAGTATGAATCTCATAACGAGTGTAGGAGTGAGACCGTGTATTTAGTTGATAAGTGACAAATCTCCTGGTGGTTTAGGAGATAGTAAGTATGGATAATGATATTGGATAAATCTATAGACACGTAAATGTGAATTTGAGCGATTTATGGTTT
The DNA here is from genome assembly GCF_000331145.2 of Cicer arietinum. Lineage (NCBI taxonomy): Eukaryota > Viridiplantae > Streptophyta > Magnoliopsida > Fabales > Fabaceae > Cicer > Cicer arietinum. The sequence goes on along the minus strand of NC_021163.2, from coordinate 41,576,003 downwards.
AGTTGTTGGTCTTGGGAAGTCAAGCGTGAAGATTTGAAATGATCATTTCAGTAACTGGATGGACGAAGAAAGGTATGTGGGTTTTTGAGATATTGTACTGAAAAATTTATGAGGATGAAGTTATAGATAATTAGTTCTTAGGAAATGCTTATGGGGAACGTTTGAGAAATAATTCTTTAGGACGTTCGATTGTTAGGATTCTTTCAGTTCGTATCTCGGTTAAGGTTGAGAGGGAATAAGAATCCAGCGAGTGAACCAAATATTGGAAAAGGTACCAAGAAATTTGTGGAGCAGCGCATAGAGATGTAGCTTATGACAATTAAAGATTGATGAAAGGAATTATCTCACCTATAACTCAGACATTATTATTATAAAGGTATGCCAATGATATAAAGACATTACTTGAGTGCATGTCATGGGGATTGTTATTGTGTTCGTCAATCAAAGGAAGTTTGTGTGTCCCAAGTGGTATAGTCTTTGGCTTGTTTTCGAAAATACTTGAGGTAGTTTTGATCACCCAGCATGTGTGGGGATGGAATTATTAAATTTATAACTGGAATAACATACCGATAAGAACACTACAGTTTGACGTAGTTGTACGACTTAAGAAAAATCGAGGATTTGTGGACAAGGGAGAAATTTAGGAGTTCTCGGATGTAGTGATTGTTCTGTGCTCAGTGTGTTGGGGTCATTCTAAGTGTTTCAGTTTGGTACCAAATGGATGTTTCGTACCAAGTAGATGCCAATGAGACTACGTGACATAGGTATGGGATATTTTACTTCGTCGACAGGATCAAAGTTATAGGAAAATAAGGGAAATTCAATGGACTTTGAGAAGATTGTTGACTGCTTTTGTAAGTTGCAAGGAGCACTATTACAGTTCGGCTAAGATAGTCTAAGCCACTATCATGGTTGTTGGCTATTTATTGACAAATTGAGGGACTGATCATCCTTAATCTCTTGTTGATAGTGGACAAAATCATGTTGAATGGAACGGACGAGCCTTACCGACTATGGATGTGTGTGAAGTTATTAAACACCCTATGAAAAGGGGTAGGCAACACTTTTTCGAGAAGGCCGGGTGAAACAAGTTGTGACTAGTGTGTTGAATTTGAGTACAAACCTAGTGTGGATTGCTACTCGTACTTTAAGTTTCGAGGACGAAACTAATTTTAGGGGGGTAGTAATGTAAGACCCATAATTTTAAAGTATACTTTATGTATTTTAGTGTATTTTGGTATTGAACTCGGAGGCTTTTTAGCCAAAGTTATTAATATTTTGGGAGTTTATATGACCAAAAGGATATTTT
>NC_021163.2:41547887-41574635 GCF_000331145.2 Cicer arietinum | reverse complement strand
GGTGAATCTTTTACGAAGAATTTAATGCGTTATGGGTGAAATGGTAATTTAACAAATATCTAGATATTTTGAGATATTTGTTAAAAGTAATTAAAATATATATAAATATCTATATGTATATATTTGTTTGGGGAGAAAAGAAAAGGATATAAAAAGGAAACAAGGAAAAAGGAAGAAAAGAAAAAGAAAGGAAAGAAAGAGAAAGGAAAGAAAATAAGATTTTTCCATCTTCTTCCTCTGCCTCGCGCGCTCATCTCCCTCCTTCCTCCATTTTTCGTTTTATTTGCTTCCTTTAAGTTCGAGAATTGAAACCCAAGGCTAGTGGGTGAGAAAGATCAAGTTCTCAACTCCTTCCTCCTTCTCGGATTCGAAAACGGAGTTAAGAATTTCAAAACCGTCAAACACAAACCTCCCCGTTTCATCTAGATCTAAGCTTCGTTTCGCGAAGAGATAGAAGGGAAAGTTGCTCACTACCACGCTACGGTGCTAGGGAACCAACTTTGGAGGCGACGTTGCGAGCGGAGATTTTACCGGATTTACTCACGGTACCGTAATCGAACGTAAAATCTAACGTTAAGGTAAGGGCTCCTTCCAAACTTCTTGTTTGCATTTAGGGACTTATCTGTGGTTGTGTGGAAAGGAATTTGTTAGGGTTGAAGTGTTGATTTTGGGGGAAAATGAATCTAAGGCTTTATGGGTAAAATCTTAGAGTTAGGTTTTTGTTGTATTGATGAATTTAAACTCATTTATGTATGATTTTGAGTAAATGAAACTTGTTGTGTTTGAGTGGTGGATTGTGATGATTTGTGTTCGTCGTATTTAACGTGTTCTTAATTAATACTGATGAAGTTTGTTGTGTGTATGGTTGGATTCTGTGGAGAAATGAATTGATGTGTTTTGGTACGAGTTGTGGATTGGATCTGATAATAGGTTTGAGTTGTTTTGTGTGGAATTTGAAAACCATTAGAGTTAAACGAGTATTAAAAATGGGGAATCTTTTAATATCTCGGTTTACTTAATGTTGTTTTGGAAAATCGTTTAAGTTAAATGAGTATTAAAAATGGGGAATCTTTTAATATCTCGGTTTACTTAATGTTGTTTTGGAAAATCGTTTAAGTTAAATGAGTATTAAAAATGGGGAATCTTTTAATATCTCGGTTTACTTAATGTTGTTTTGGAAAATCGTTTAAGTTAAATGAGTATTAAAAATGGGGAATCTTTTAATATCTCGGTTTACTTAATGTTGTTTTGGAAAATCGTTTAAGTTAAATGAGTATTAAAAATGGGGAATCTTTTAATATCTCGGTTTACTTAATGTTGTTTTGGAAAATCGTTTAAGTTAAATGAGTATTAAAAATGGGGAATCTTTTAATATCTCGGTTTACTTAATGTTGTTTTGGAAAATCGTTTAAGTTAAATGAGTATTAAAAATGGGGAATCTTTTAATATCTGCATTTGCTTAACGATTGTGGTGGATGGAGTCTGTGTATGCTCATGCATTTCATTTTGGTAAATCGTGCTGACCTGTGATAGGTGGCACCTCGGTAAACAGTACTGACCCGTGATAGGTGGTACGTTTACGATTTACGTTTTGGTAAATTATGCTTACCCGTGATAGGTGGCACCTCGGTAATTAGTACTTTGGTCTGTGATAGGCTGTACGTTTCCCATTTACGCTTTTTCTTTTAGTAAATCGTGCTGACCCGTGATAGGTGGCACCTCAGTAAACAGTACTGACCCGTGATAGGTGGTACGTTTACGATTTACGTTTTGGTAAATCGTGCTGACCCGTGATAGGTGGCACCTCGGTAAACAGTACTGACCCGTGATAGGTGGTACGTTTACGATTTACGTTTTGGTAAATTGTGCTGACCCGTGATAGGTGACACCTCGGTAAATAGTACTTTGGCCTGTGATAGGCGGTACGTTTACGATTTACGCTTTTTCTTTTAGTAAATCGTGCTGACCCGTGATAGGTGGCACCTCGGTAAACAGTACTTTGGCCTGTGATAGGCGGTACGTTTACGATTTACGCTTTTTCTTTTAGTAAATCGTGCTGACCCGTGATAGGTGGCACCTCGGTAAACAGTACTGACCCGTGATAGGTGGTACGTTTACGATTTACGTTTTGGTAAATTGTGCTGACCCGTGATAGGTGGCACCTCGGTAAACAGTACTGACCCGTGATAGGTGGTACGTTTACGATTTACGTTTTGGTAAATCGTGCTGACCCGTGATAGGTGGCACCTCGGTAAACAGTACTGACCCGTGATAGGTGGTACGTTTACGATTTACGTTTTGGTAAATTGTGTTTGTCCGTGAGAGACTGCACAGGTGTTTGTCCGTGAGAGACTACACCCCGGTAAATTGTGTTTGTCCGTGAGAGACTGCACAGGTGTACAAAAATCGATTTGGAAATCGATTGGCATTAAGTCAGGGGCTCAACTATTCTGTCAATCGATTGCCCAATCGATTGATTTAAGCCCAGAGTGCAGATTTCACTAAAAACCTTCAGGAAATCGATTTGGAAATCGATTGGCTTAGTAGAAATTCTTATTTTGAGTTAGATAACAGATTGCTCAATTGATTCATCAATGTCTTGGTTAGTTATGTATTACTTGATGGATTGACAACTTTATTTTGATTTCATTTTTATTTGGCAAGTGTTATATGAACTTTTAGCATATGGAAAACCCTTTTAAGGTGCATGCTAGATTGAAAGGTTATTTTGTGCATTTAAAAACTTAAATGTTATGTGTTAACTGTTAATTTCGGTTGGTGACCCTTTACAACTATTGTGGAAATCTGGGCTTTGCCATCAGATGAGAGCCAGGACAATCCTACCGGTTCGTACACTGTGGATGGGATTGTAGAGGGGAATGCCTGACTGGAGCTATGTTAGGAGGATCTTACGGGGCGCGTGGAGATCACTCAGAGTGTTTAGTTTGTTTTGGAGAATGATCAGATTAGGTTGACATAGAGGGATCAGACGTCTTTCTTTTGATTTGTATTTGTTTTAAAATGGAAGACTGTACCTATACTAATATTGTCAACTTGACATGTTATTTTCGATGGGTTACATGTACCAACTTTTGATGTGTAAATATTTTGGATTCATATTTTGAGAAACTTTTCCGCTGCTTGTAAATTATAATGACTCAATTATTTATCCAAAGGTATTTCCTTATTTGTTTTTCTCTGTTTTATTTTAATCTCCTTTTAAAAAAAATACACTCTCGCTTTGAAAATCGGGGTGTTACACTCATCCTCTGTATCATCACCACCCTCATCATTTTGCGGAATGTTCTCCATGGATATTGTAACTTCAATGATATCATAATTATCATCCACTTTTTGTCTAATCAAGTCATTGTTATTTATATCTTACAACACTTCTTCATTTCCTTTATCTATATCATTGGACCCCTCATCATCCAAAATATACATATCTCTAACTTTAGCATGCACAACAATAAATCAATCGTTTTGTGTTCTATTCTCCACATATAATACTTTTTGGGTCTGAGATCATTAAGTTATCACAACTGTGGTGTTGTAAATATTTAATATTAATAAAATGTCACATCTTCATCAATCCAGTGTAAATATTTTTCTTTTAGAGAAATTAGTTATTAGTTTTTTTTTAAAGAATGAGTAAAATAGGATTTTATCTATAAATACAACTTTTTTTTGTTGGACAAAGAATAATAAAAAAAAAATTAAAAGTAAGTGAATGTGATGGGGTTGAGCATCATACTTAAAAAATAAAAATAAAAAACTCAAAATGAAAAAAGAAAAACCCTAAAGGCATCAATATGAACGACATGATACGGTTGTGCTATACAAAGAGAAAAATACAGTTTTCAAAGAAAGTGAAGCAATGGAAGAGAAATTTAGGAAGAAATAAACCAGTGAGATGTAGTTGTGGATGGTGTGGTGGTCTGCCATAGTTGCACGTGAGTGAGGGGTCATGATGGTGATGGTGGTTCCATGATGGCGATGGTGGTTCGTGGTGGGGAAGGAGTCATCTACTGTCAGAGCGACGCTAGTGGCGGCCTTGCGGTGGTCGGCGATGGTTGTGTTTGACGGATGTCGAGATTTATTTTCTTTCTATTTCTTTGTACAGAAAAACCCCCTTTCCAAAGTACTCGATTTTTGTTTTTATATTTTTGTTTTGATGATGTAGTATAAAGTTATTTGGGGTTGAAATGGTTGTTATTGTGTATGGATGAGTGTAGAGAGGAAGATGGTAAGTTTGTTGTTTCCTTTTTTTTTATGCAAAACCTCTTTTAGTACAATAAATATGATGGCAAATATATAAAATGAAACATATTATTATGACTCATTATTCTTTTTTTGAATTTTTTAATTGTCGGACAAAATTTGGGTACGATAGCTGTCAAATTTATGTCTAACAAATATTTCATTGTGGAGTTGATGCCTCCTCAATCGACTTGAGTTTTCATTCCCTAAGTAACTACTTGTTTGATACATGAGACATAACTCCTTTAAATCCAATTATGAATCATCCAATAAAAATGAATCAACCTAAAAAATCACATTATCAACTACCAAAGCAAAATGTCATGAATTACAAAATAGAATGTATAAGAGGCAATAAAGAAGTATTATGTAGCAACTATCACAAGTTATACCAAAGACAATTAAAAACTAGTATAATCCAAAAACTATGATGATATTGATTTTAATATCCATATTATGAACAACTACATAAACAAATGCATAACATGACTATTACCTCAAATCAATTATAAACCTAATACAAACAATTATCCTTGCACAAAAATCAGATTATTGTCTCAAAAATCAGCAAGTAAGGACACAAAAAAAAAAAACAAAAAAACAAAATTATTGGTTCAAAAATCAGCAACACTCGAGCTAGCTAATATAATTGTAACAAGTCATTAATCAACACCAATACACCCCTAACAAGTCATCAATTGCTACAAAAACCATCAATATAGGTGCATTCTTTATCAATTATCAAGGTCAAAATCAATCAAACACACACAAGTCTTCATTCTTAAAGTCCAATATAAATTCATGTGTAGTGAACACTCCCAAAGTTATATTGTGCACATGGTTAACTCATCAACTTCCTTTTGTACTTCGTTAACCAGCGATTTATACATTATTAACTATTTTTATAAAGATTTGTAAGATTTTAATGTTAACACAGATTTTTGTGAAGAATGGTCTAAATTAGTCCCATATCAGTATAAAATTTTTGTTTAGCCATCGGTGTGTAAAAAGCACATTTTAAACCCTTGAAACAAAGAAAGCTCACAATCAATATCTAAAGCTCAATATCAATTTTCACAATATTGTAATTATAAAATTATAAAATTGAAAAATGAGAGTAAAAACTACAAACTTTAAGCAGAGCTAAATGTGTGAAAATAAGGGGGAAGGGATTGAAACCATAAGTAACAAAAATAGAGAAATAATCATTACCAACGAAAATGACAAACAAACCCTAAACAAAAAAAAAATGATACATTTTTCATCATTGTCATTGTTACTTCCTTAAATATCTGATTTTCATCTTTTTATTGTTCATCTTCCTCTTAAATCATTCTCTTTCTTAATTCACTCTCTTTCTCTCTATTTCAAGGTTTAACCAAATCTAAATGGAATAATTGAAGAAGAAAAAATGCTCAGATTCAATTTACTTTTGCACAATGAATGAGAAAAAACGCAGGAAAGAGGAAGAAAAAAGGTAAGTGAAAGAAAATGGAGAGAAAAAGAGAATATTGTCCTACAAACCTAGTTTCTAGTGTAGAGCCACGTTTTTACCATCTACAAAGCTAAAATAATATATATGAACATTTGACTACGTTGTCACCATACTTAGGTCTAGAAAAATGTGTTTCAATATTATTATTGAAAAACTTATTATTTTTCAAGAGGTTCAACATGGACATAGAATAAAACATAAACGTGAAATTAAAGCTTGAATTTCATTCCACTACGCCAGAAATGACATTTAACAGCGCCCATTTTACAGCGCTTTCTAAACACAAGCGCTGTTGTAATTATATTTTAAAAATAACGGAACCTATTACAGCGCTTTTTATGTAAAGCGCTGTAAAACAAGCGCTGTAGTAGGTCATATAACGTTTGCGCATCACGTTATAAGGATTTTACAGCGCTTGTCAAAAAAGCGCTGTAAAAGGAAGCGCTTTCGCGAATCAGTTACAGCGCTTTTTTCACAAGCGCTGTAAAACACATGCGCTTTCATTGAATTTAACTACCTATTACAGCGCTTTTTTCACAAGCGCTGTAAAACACATGCGCTTTCATTGAATTTAACTACCTACTACAGCGCTTTTTTCACAAGCGCTGTAAAATACATCTTTCAAATAATTATATACGTTGCGAACCCTAATATCCTCTACGTACTGTGCGGCCATCTACGTTGTCTAAGGTATTTTTTACACATGATCTGTTATGTTTTGAAATTGTCAAAAATTGTCAAAAACTCATACCACATGATCTGTTCTGTTTTGAAATTGTTAGTTGATATTGGTTTCTTTTTGAAACTTGTTGATATGTTTTGAAAGCTTATTATTTTTGTTACTGCATTTATATAGGTGGTATAATATGGATAGGAAATGGATTTCAGCCAATCGATTGTCAAAAGAGTATGAAATTGGAGTGAAGGAGTTTGTTGAGTTTGCAGTGAAGAATGCAAAAGATCCAAATAGAGTAGTTTGTCCTTGTTTAAAATGTTGTTTTGGAAAACGTGTTAGAGAAGATGAATTAGAAGGACATCTAGTATGTAATGGAATTGATCAAAGCTACACATGTTGGATAAGACATGGTGAGAAAAAAAAAGGAAACATTAATTTTGAGAATAGTTCGACATATGCTTCAACTGACTTCGATACAGATACATATGAGCCGGACCGAGTTGATGAGATTGCAAAAGCAGTTGAAGAAGATCTTCGAGATTGTCCTAAAATGTTTGAAAGTTTGTTGAGTGATGCAGAGAAAGAATTATATAATGGTTGTACTAAATTCACAAGACTGTCAGCGATATTAAAGTTGTACAACTTAAAAGCGAGTAATGGATGGTCTGATAAAAGCTTTACGGAATTATTAACACTCATAAAAGATATGTTGCCAGATGATAATGAACTTCCCAGTCGGACCTACGAGGCTAAACGGATTTTGTGTTCTATTGGAATGAGTTACGAAAGGATTCATGCGTGTCCTAACGATTGCATTTTATTTCGAAACGAATATGAACTACTTAAGGCGTGTCCGAAATGCAATGTCTCTCGATATAAGAAGAAAGAATCTACTCCAGCAAAAGTCGTGTGGTATTTTCCTATAATACCAAGATTTAGGCGCATGTATCGCAGTGAAGAAGATTCAAAACACTTGACATGGCATGCAGATGAAAGAATTAGAGATGGAATGTTTCGACACCCTGCAGATTCCCCACAATGGGCAAAAATTGATCACGAGTATCCTGAATTCGGGATAGAGTCAAGAAATCTAAGACTTGCACTTTCTACTGATGGAATGAATCCACATGGTCTTCAAAGCATCTCACATAGCACGTGGCCTGTGATTTTGGTAATATATAACCTACCTCCATGGTTATGTATGAAGCGTAAGTTTATGATGTTGTCTCTGTTAATTTCTGGACCCAAACAACCGGGGAATGATATCGACGTATACTTGACTCCTCTAATCGAAAATTTAAAAAGTATGTGGGAGACAGGTGTGGAAGTTTATGATGGGTATAAGAAAGAATGTTTCAATTTAAGGGTTATGTTGTTCGGCATAATTAATGATTTTCCAGCATATGGTAATTTATCAGGATATAGCATTAAAGGTCAGTGTGCATGTCCTATATGTGAAGAGAGTACAAATTGGATGCGGTTGAAACATTGTAAGAAGAATGTGTTTCTTGGACATCGTAGATTTTTACCTTATAGTCATCAGTATCGTGGGTGGAGAAATGCATTCAATGGAAAATCAGAGGAAGGTAAAGCTCCTTTAGCACCGACTGGATATCAAATACTTGAAAAAGTACAAGGTTTGACCAATAAATTTGGCAAACCTTTTGCGGGAGAGCTGGTGAAAACTGGGTGGAAGAAAAAGTCAATTTTCTTTGAATTGCCATATTGGAAGTCATTGTATGTAAGACATTTCCTCGATGTGATGCATATTGAAAAAAATGTATTTGAAAGTGTTATTGGTACGTTACTCAATGTTCCAGGAAAGTCTAAAGATGGCGTCAATGCAAGATTGGACTTGGTCGATATGGGAATAAGAAATGAACTGGCTCCAGTAAAGAAAGGAAATCGCACATATCTACCTCCAGCCGCTCATACTCTATCTAGAAAGGAAAAAATTGTTTTATGTAAATTTCTACACGAAGTTAAAGTTCCAGAAGGATACTCTTCGAACATTAAAAATTTGGTTTGTATGAAAGACCTCAAGTTAAAAGGTTTGAAGACCCATGATTGTCATATTATAATGGAGCATTTGCTACCAATAGGTATACGTTCCATTTTACCTGAAAAAGTTCGACTAGCCTTAACTAGATTATGTTTCTTCTTCAGGGAAATTTGTAGTAAAGTGATCGACCCTCAGAAATTACCGACATTGCAGAGGGAAATTGTTGTTACTTTGTGTGAGCTTGAAATGTATTTCCCACCATCGTTTTTTGATATAATGGTTCACCTTACTGTTCATCTGGTTAAGGAGACACAACTTTGTGGGCCAGCTTATATGAGATGGATGTATCCGATAGAACGATATATGAAAATATTAAAAGGGTACGTAAAAAGTAGAAGTCGACCAGAAGGTTGTATTGCTGAACGATACATTGTTGAAGAGGCTGCTGAATTTTGTACTGAATATCTGTCCAATGTTGAATCCATAGGGCTTCCCATGTCTCGTCATTCGGGAAGACTATCAGGAGAAGGGATAACTGGAAGGAGACTACTGACTATATCAAGGACAGAATGGGAGCAGGCACAATTGTATGTTCTGCACAATGATGATGAGGTTCAACCGTATGTTACAATACACATTGATCAGTTATCTCGTTTGAACATGAATAGGAATCAAAATTGGATAACTCGAGAGCACAATCGAAGTTTTGTAACATGGTTAAAAAATCACATAATGTCAAAATTTGATATAGACCCCGGATCAATTTCAAATAGATTGAGGTGGCTAGCAAATGGTCCGAGCTTACATGTCTTTTCTTACACTGGTTATGTTATTAACGGCTACACATTTTATACCAAAGAACAAGATGATCAGACCACTATGCAAAATAGTGGAGTCACTCTCGTAGCTGAAGCGATGCATGTCTCAAGTGCAAAAGACAAAAACCCAATATATGCAAATCTATCATATTTTGGGGTTATCGAGCGCATATGGGAGTTAGACTACACAATGTTTCGTGTTCCCATATTTGGTTGCAAGTGGGTCGATAATAATAATGGCGTTCGGATTGATGAGTCAGGATTCTTGCTTGTCGATTTTAATAGGGTGGGATACAAAGACGAGCCTTTTATTTTAGCGTCGCAAGCTCAACAAGTGTTTTATGTCACTGATCCTTCTAATGATAAATGGTCTGTTGTCCTATCGACCAATAAAATAAGTGATGATAACAATAATGATGAAGATGTTGGTAATGATCTTTTATTTGCAACATCACAACAACCACATGAAATTGATTCAACTGATGATGGTTTATATCTTAGAGATGATCATGATGAGGGAATTTGGATTAATCCATCGTTTCGTATTGTAAATGGACAAACAAATGTGAATGTCACCAGGAAAAGAAGAAGGGCATCTTAATGTATATATATGTTTAATTGTTTTATATAAGCTATGCATGTAATCTGAACTGTGTTATTGTAAATATGCATGTAATCTGAATTGAGTGTTTTATACTAAGTTCTGATTAATTTATTTTCTGATTAATTTATTTTCTGCTTATATTTAGCTTGATTTGAGTGTTTTATACCAAGTTCATGTAACAATGAGTGTTTTATATTTAGCTTGATTTACATGAACTGAACTGAATATAAATTAGTAATTTACATGAACTGAACTGAACTGAATAGAGAGATTCTCTTTTGCTCAGTGCATATATATATATAGATTCTTCAGAATACTCATTTCTAATAATTCATCATCTCCTAAAGTATTGTGATAAAGACAATGATAACAATATTTTTAATCCAATAAACAATGATAAAAATGTTTTTAATGTCATCCCAACCCAAATAAACCAAACACAAAAATAAAATAAAGAGACATTTTACAGCGCTTATCTTAAAAAGCGCTGTAAAAGATCCTTTTAAAAATAAAATAATGAGTGTTTTATACCTTTTACAGCGCTTTTCACACAAAGCGCTGTAAACGACTCTTTTGAAAGTGAGTAAAAAAGACATTTTACAGCGCTTATTTGACAAAGCGCTGTAAAAAAGCTTTAAAAATAATATTCATCAGACACCTAATTTCTTCAAACACCTTGTACGCATCATGGGAATCCAAAAAACATCAGACACAAACCCATTTCTTCAAACACCTTGTACGCATCATGGGAATCCAAAAAACATCAGACACAAACCCATTTCTTCAAACACCTTGTACGCATCATGGGAATCCCCAAAAACACCAGACACAAACCCATTTTTCGCAACATGGCAATGATCCTGAATACCAATTAAGTTTCGATTTAAGAAGGAAAGAGAATGTAAAGAGATAAAAAGGGTGTTGAGGTGGAGATTGAATTGTGAAAGAGTAAGCTTTGATGTTTGTGAAGAAGATGCATAAAAGGAGAAGAGTTTGGTGAAGAGGAAGGGATTTTTGTGGTGACCAGTTACTACTATGTGGGTTTTGCATGCATGTTGAGCTTGTTTAAAAAATAACATAACATAACAAAACACAAAAACAATAAGGCCTTTTACAGCGCTTATTTGGAAAAAGCGCTGTAAAAGAGCCTTTTAAAATTAACATAAAGAGACATTTTAGAGCGCTTATGTGGAAAAGCGCTGTAAAAGGCTTTAAAAAACATTCATATAACATAATAACACACGGAGGTCTTTTACAGCGCTTATTTGGGAAAAGCGCTGTAAAAGAGCCTCTTAAAATTAACATAAAGAGACATTTTAGAGCGCTTATGTGTAAAAGCGCTGTAAAAGGCATTCAAATAACATAATAACACACGGAGGTCTTTTACAGCGCTTATTTGAAAAAAGCGCTGTAAAAGAGCCTTTTAAAAATTTAACTAAAGAAGCCTTTTAGAGCGCTTATGTGTGAAAGCGCTGTAAAAGGCATTCATATAACATAATAACACACGGAGGTCTTTTACAGCGCTTATTTGAAAAAAGCGCTGTAAAAGAGCCTTTTAAAAATTTAACTAAAGAAGCCTTTTAGAGCGCTTATGTGTGAAAGCGCTGTAAAAGGCATTCATATAACATAATAACACACGGAGGTCTTTTACAGCGCTTATTTGAAAAAAGCGCTGTAAAAGGCATTCAAATAACATAATAACACACGGAGGTCTTTTACAGCGCTTATTTGAAAAAAGCGCTGTAAAAGGCATTCAAATAACATAATAACACACGGAGGTCTTTTACAGCGCTTATTTGAAAAAAGCGCTGTAAAAGAGCCTTTTAAAAATTTAACTAAAGAAGCCTTTTAGAGCGCTTTACAAAATAAGCGCTGTAAAAGGCTTATAAAAAGCGCTGTAAAAGTGTTACGTATATATAACAGTTACCTCTTCAGTTTCCTCTTCATTACGTAACCTTCATCTCAACCTTCATTTCTTCTCTTCTTTTGCAAACCCTATCATCCCGTCCTTTACGAACCTTATTTCCACGATCATCTCCTTCATTTCGAACCTTATTTCCATCCAAGATCATCTCTCCCATTTCACACAATATATTTTCATTGAAATACGTAACCCTCATTACGTATTTCTTCAAACCGTATTTCTGTGAACCATATTTCTGTGAACTTTCTGCAAACCCTCTTTTCTTTGCATTTCGTCTTTCTTCGAACCATCATTATTCAGGTATTGATGTTATTAAATTTTTGTAATCATTAGAATGCATGTTGAGCTTTTTTAAGATATACTGATACATGTTGAGTTTGTTTATAATAATGCATGATCCATGTTGAGCTTGTTGATGTTATACTAAAGTGCATGTTGAACTTGTTGTAGTTAAATGGATACAAACAAAGATTTAGAAGTTCAAAATGAAGAAGTTGGCACCTCTAAGACTTACGAAAAAGAAGTCAAACGTGGTGCAACTATCATGCAAAGGGTGATTAAAGCACGGAGCAGTGGCATTAAATTTGAGGTATACTATATATACTCTGTTTGCTGTGTGTTTTTTTATCTTTTTTTAGGGTTTAGGGCATGTACTTACTATATGAGTTTATTAGGTTGGCTGGAACGAGAGTGGTCAGCCAGTTGACCCCAACAGCTCCATGTTTGTAAGCTACATTGGGGCTGTTGTTCGTCAAAATGTCCCAATAACAATAGACAACTGGAGAGATAAGGCGTTGAAGGATGCCAAAGATATCATCTGGAATGACATTCAAGTAAATATTTTGATCTACTCTTTTGTCATTTATAATTTTTTTTCTGTAAAATACATTACTTATAATTGTTTTCATTGCAGACCACTTTTGTTCTTGATGAGGAACGAAAGTCATATGTTTTGAGAGTTGCTGGGAAAATCCATCGTGGATTTAGATCCCATCTCTCAAATTTCTATCTAAAAGATAGAGAAGGAAACACAAATGCTGAACCTCCAAAGATATATCAACATTATATATCAAAGGATGAATGGAGTGCATTTGTTTCCAAACGTTCTGACCCGGCGTTTGTCGTAAGTGATTAATTTATTAGCATTTGTGTTTTATTATTCATATTCGTAGCGTATTTTAAATTTTTACACAATTGCTATTTTTTTTTTATATAGAATATTAGTAAGGCAAATCGCGAACGGGCAAGCAACCCAAAACACCCATACAAGAAATCACGTATGGGATATGCACGCCTTGAACAAAAAATTGTAAGTAATTAAACATCACTTGTAATTTGTATTATAAACTATAGTGTGTAACTAATTTGTATTATTTTGTTTATGATTTTAACGAATAGAGAAAAGACACCCAAGCCGATCAACCCTTGGGTCGTCATATCTTATGGAAGGAAGCGCGTGTTAACAAAGAAGGAGTGGTTGATAATGAAAATGTCAAGAAAGTTGTAGAACTTTGTGTAAGTATATTATCACTTTAATATTTTTTAATATTGTATTTTAAAAATGCTATTGAACTTATCTTTTTAATGTTACATGTATTTTAGGAAACTATTGAACAAAGTTCTGAAACTCAAGAGGGCAACAAGGATACGTGCAGGGACATTCTTGGGAAAGTGTTTAATGTCCCTGAGTATTCCGGTCGAGTGAGGGGGAAAGGATTTGGCGTAACTCCCAAAAGCTTTTTTCCTCAAGAGAAGCGCCAAAAACCTTCCAACGAGGAAGTATTAGAGAAGCTCAGAATCTTATCGGAGCAAGTGGCACTCTTGGTGAATACGAATAAAGACAAGCAACTTCCGGTTCAGCTCCAACCTGAAATACAAATGGAGAGTGAAACCGGGAGTTGCAACGTCGGTTTGAAGAGTATTCCCGAGGTAATTAATTACTTACTACTTACTTGCTTATGTAATTACTTATGTATTAAACAAACTTATATATTAACTGTACTTATGTTTTAACTATTGATGTAGGGTGTCACTACATGTGTCCTATACTTGTCCTCGCCGACTCAACGGAAGGTGGGAAAAGGAATATTGCACAATACTTCGGGAGAAGTATTGCACAATATTCCGATCCCCGCGGGCCATGTCAAAGTATCGCCTACGGTTGCTTTCGAACCAACTGCACCGTTGCCCATACCGGACAACGATGGAGATATGAAGTTCTTAAGCGACGCTATTGGCAGTTACGTGGCATGGCCCACACACCTTGTTGCCCTCGAAAAAAAGATTCCCAAGGACAAATCAGTTACATCTCCCGAAAAGGTTTGTCACATTTATTGCCTAAGGTTTTTTATTTTTTCAGATTCAATAAACTAACATTTTACCTCATTTTTGTAGGTCCAAATAAATAAACCACCCCTACAGCCAAAAAAAGGCAGCAGACCTCAAAAATTGGAGGTTAATAGGGCTGCCAAACTACAAAGGCTGGAGGGTAATAAAGCTGCAAAACTTGCAGCAACAAAAAATCTGGATCGGGGAAAATCGGTCGCTGCTGCTGCTGCTCCTAATAAAAGTCAGCCACGCCTTGGTAAATACGGGGCGTGTCTTGACATCCAAATAAAAAGGAACATGGGCAGCAGCAACGATTCGCCCATTGTACAAATGAATCAAGACATCTTTGGAGATGAGTATATTGAATACCTCGAAAAGGAGCAAATGTACGATCTTCTCGAACATAAGGAGCTGAGTGTTACTGTAATCAGCTTGTACATAAGGTAAAAAATACTTTTAATTGCATTTATTTGTAATTAATTAAATGTATTGGTAATTAATCTAGTTTAAAATTTTCATTGAAGGTTTTTGTACGAGAAGGTCGTGTGCACGAGGAAACTGTCAAATAAATACTCATTCTTGTCTCCGCATAAGATGTCGATGTTCAAACTCGATCCAGACAATGTAAAACACTACATTGTAGATATGTTTTTAAGAAATAAAGAAAGTGATAAATTGTTCTTGGCACCATATAATTCAGGGTACGTAATTTTATCTTTTTTAATTGATGAGAATTTAATTTATTAGTTGTCTATAAACAAAATTGCTTAACCAATTTTTTGTTGTTGTAGGGCACATTGGGTGCTATTTGCAATCAATGCGGTCTCTGAAGTGATATACTATTTGGATCCCGTGCACGGCGATTACACCAATCACCCCGGAATAAAGAATATGCTCGACACGTAAGTAATATTCATTTATTTCTTACATATATATATTTATATATATATATATATAAATATATATATGTAAGAAATAAATGAATATTACTTACGTGTCGAGCATATTCTTTATTCCGGGGTGATTGGTGTAATCGCCGTGCACGGGATCCAAATAGTATATCACTTCAGAGACCGCATTGATTGCAAATAGCACCCAATGTGCCCTACAACAACAAAAAATTGGTTAAGCAATTTTGTTTATAGACAACTAATAAATTAAATTCTCATCAATTAAAAAAGATAAAATTACGTACCCTGAATTATATGGTGCCAAGAACAATTTATCACTTTCTTTATTTCTTAAAAACATATCTACAATGTAGTGTTTTACATTGTCTGGATCGAGTTTGAACATCGACATCTTATGCGGAGACAAGAATGAGTATTTATTTGACAGTTTCCTCGTGCACACGACCTTCTCGTACAAAAACCTTCAATGAAAATTTTAAACTAGATTAATTACCAATACATTTAATTAATTACAAATAAATGCAATTAAAAGTATAAAACTCACATTTTACAGCGCTTTTTTTAAAAAGCGCTGTAAAATGTTGTTCTAAAGCGCTTTAATGGTGCACCTTTTACAGCGCTTTCGTGAGAAAGCGCTGTAAAATGTACAAGAAAAGCGCTGTAAAATGCAGACCCATAATATGAAATTATGGGTGGGCATTTTACAGCGCTTCTTTGAGAAAGCGCTGTAATATGCACACCATATATAAAATTATGGGTGGGCATTTTACAGCGCTTTTTTGAGAAAGCGCTGTAATATGCACACCCATATATGAAATTATGGGTGGGCATATTACAGCGCTTTTGTGAGAAAGCGCTGTAATATGCCCACTCGTATATGAGTTATGGGTGTGCATTTTAGAGCGCTTTTTTGAGAAAGCGCTGTAAAATGCACACCCATAACTCATATAATGGGGTGCATATTACAGCGCTTTTTGTGAAGAAGCGCTGTAAAATGTGCATAACAAGCGCCCGTTGTATTTACATGTTTTATAGCGCTTTTTTAAAAGCGCTGTTGTATCATTTACAACGCTCGTTTCCACAACGCTTATTTTTTTTAAAAAGCGCTGTAAATGGCTTAAAAAAAGCGCTGTAAAATCCGTTTTTTCGCGTAGTGTTCCCTGATCCTCTTGAATAAATAAAAAATTCCTCTGATCCTTTTACTGATTCCATTGATGAATTGCTCATGAACCTTTTTTTTTACTCAACCACTCATGAACGTGAGCATAAAATTATCTTACCACACATAAAGGCCTTCCACCAAAGAAAGTATAGGCTTCCTTAATTGAAAGTAACATATTAGCACCGTTCAACATTCAAAACATATGACTATTTAGTAAAAGAAAAATAAAAATAAAAATCCAAAAGGAGTTAGAGTCGCCAACCCATATATTCAACATGAACCGATTGAGAGAAAATGTCCTTTTATTGGCATCAACGTATCATTTTCAACTCACAGTGTTACAAATAAATTATCAACATTTCAGAAAAATAATACAATATACAAATCGTAATCCAATCTAATAAGTGCAGTAAACTATACGTACAAAAGAATCCGTGAACAAACAATAATCTTGCAAATCACATTATCACTTACAAAATAGAATTTTCTCTGGACTCCAGTAACAATGCGAAGAAGCGCAATGACATAATGGGCACGTTTGATTAGGATTTTTCCAAAAATAATTTCTATGGTTTTTATTTTATTATTCTGTAAAAAAGAATTTTAAAAATAAAATTTCAAGTAAAAAATAGTTTAAACAATCTATTTTAAAAATATTATTTTAAGTATTTCATTTATTTATCATGATACTGAAATTTTAAAAAATAATTAAAATTAAAAGCTACTTTGTAAATTTTTATGAAAATTATTTTTGAAAGATATAAATGTGGTTTTTATCATGTTCAAATTTCTAGTAATACGTTATTGAATGTTAAAATTACATATATTTTAATTGATGATAAATGCGTCCAAAAAAAATCTACAATTTTTAAATAAATTACCACAAAAGTCATTTTTCATAATATAAAATCAAAATCAATTTTGAAAATTCTTAAACAAATATATCAATAAGTGGTAGAGGTATGTAAATCAATAAATTTAAATAAAATATTAGGAGAAAAAAAATTTAAAAGAGACAAAGATTTGAAAAGTACCTTCCAATTTAGTATCTATCAATGGATCTTATTTTTCCAATTTAGCATCTATCAAGGGTACTGATCTTTTTATTTTTTTCTTGAAATGTGTGTTGATCAAGATTATTCAATTACACGTTTGTGCATTACTATTATTTGATTAGTTAACAAAATTGATTATATATTATTATTATTATTATTATTATTATTATTATTATTATTATTATTATTATTATTATTATTTACAGTTATCATTATTATTATTATTATTATTATTATATTTATTTAATAAACCAATCAATTTTTTGACAAATAATTAATCAATCAATTACTACAATATGAATTAAACATTTGTGCATTAATTTTTAGTGATTTCTATTTGAGGAATATATTTGAATTCCAAGTACACGTTTATGCATAATTTGGAGGATCTATAGGAAACAACTAAATTTTGGAGATAAGAGGGAGTAATAATAGGTTTGGACAAAACATGAGTATAATAATAGTGGTAAGAGATGATATTTATTTACTCTAAATAATTTCATTATACTAAGAGTAGAATCAAATTTTAGCTAACTATACTAACAGGAGCACCGGAGTAAAAGAGAATTCAAATTTCAAAGTGCTACAATAAATATTACATAATACAAATTGGAATTTAAAAAAAAATATATATATATATACACACACACTAAGATCTAAATATAAAATAAATTGTCATTAAGATAATTTAATTTATTTGAATTTTCGAAATTTCTATTAAAATAAATAAACAAAATTTGAAATTTAAAATATGTAAATATCAAAACATTAATGGTAGTATTATTACATTTTTTTATTTGATTAGAGAATCAACATCTTTGTTAATTAGAGATCATTACTTCCATCATAATTGTCGCGGCCTAAAACTAAGAAGGTTTCTCGAATTCAAAAGAGTCGCCGCCAAAATTTATTTTAAAATAGAGAAAATATTGGAAAACAGTTAAAATAGAAAGAAAAAAAAAAATAGTCTTTGAAACCAAAATTTGATTCCGAGAGTCGATTTTACGTAGGAAAGGTATTAACACCCTACGACATCTGTTCAAACACAGTTACCTATAATTAATTGTGCAAAATTAATATTAACTTAAATATATTTATTTCTCCTTATTATTAAATATAAATAACAATTATTATTAATTTTTTTAAATATGATTTTAGAATAAATGTGTGCTTAAGAAATAAAGGACAAAAAAAAATTATTAATGTGCTTGACAAGAACGTTATTTTACTCCTACGTATCTCCTGTTGAGATGGAGAAATCAAAGTTACGTAGTTCTTTGGTAGAAAAATTCGGATGTGTTGATTATTTTTTTTTTTAGAAAATCGTTTTAAATAAAAAATATATATTTTTTTGTCAAAAGAGTTGGTTTGATTTGAATAATTATTTTTTTTAAAAAAATGAGTTTTAAGACTATCAAGTTGTTCAACTTGTGTCTTAAAAAAAACTCATGGACTAAAAAGATATCACATCTAATTAATCCATTTAAGAATAGTTTTATTATTTTTGTTATAAAATGAGCTTTTAAACTCTCCAAGTTGTACAACTTGTGTTATAACCACTCAAATATTAAAAAGATGTCACATCTAATTAACTACTTGAAAATTATTTTTTTGTATAATTATTTTAAAAATTTAAAAACAAGTTTTAAAACGGTCAAATTATCACAATATGTATTTTGAAGTAATATTTTGTTGGTTTTATTTTTTTGAAAAAATAAATAAATAAATAATTATTTAATAAACTAAAATAATCAAATAGTAATTCTTCAGGCTAAGCTGCTTACGCTACGTTGCAAAACCTTTTCAGCTTAAAATTAACAAATAGTAATTATTCAAACTAAGCTGCCTATGTCTTGTTGCATAACCTTTTCAAGACAACGTGGCCACGCATGCTTTCATAAGCTATATGTCCAAACATCTGTATTTCCAAACAGCTAAGCATGATTTCAAAACAGTCCCATTCATTTCAAAACAAAACAAACCACCCCCAGCATCATTTCAAAACAAAAGTAAAGATATTCAAATCTCAATAAATCCTAAACAAGCAAGCATCATTTCAAAAAAACTCAAAGTTTCAATAAATTAACCTAACTAAAATCTCATTTTTAATTCTAAAACAAGCTTCAAATAATTTATCCTTTCATTTTAAAAGTGAAATAGTAACAAGGATAGAGAATATAACAACAAACATGAGAGTGACACAGACTGAAAAGAAGAAGGCAGTGGCGGTACACGGTTGATAGTGGTTAGCAGCGATTACCGGCGGAAGTGACAGTGACTTATGTTTCTCTCCTTTTCTATTCTTTATAATTTTCTAAATATATATGATTTTAAGGATGGAGTTGAGTTGTTGCTCCTTCTACGCTCAACTCTATTTTTTTTTAGAATATCTCTTTAAAAATATTTCTCTTTTCGTTTCTTCTCTTTTTCAAAAATAAAACTCCCCTTCAAAAACAAATAAAGATGTATTTATAGAGTTTTTCACTTATTTAATTGCTTTCTTGCTCTGCCTTTGTACTTCTCCACTAGTTTCCTTCTTTATGTTTTATTTTCTTGCTTTGCCTTATGCACTTTTTCTGATGCATTCACATTTTCTTTACAAAAAATTGTTTTCATCTGAGTGTGTTAATTCTTTGTTTATGTTTGAGAAATAAAGCCGGTTTTGGATGAACTAATGTTTCTCTATATGTCTCTTATTCTGCAGAACATCTACTCCCTGCATTGAAAATGATCATGGTGATGTTAAAACATTCAGAGGTGGGGGGTACATGTACTTTATCAGCATATATTTGACATTTATGACATTTCTTTATGTAACTAAAGCAATCGGACTCCATGGTTAACCAATAGTAGCCAGCCCTTAAGATTTTTCTTGCCATCGTGTGCCCATTTGCATGAGTTCCGAAATAACCTTCGTGAACCTCATGGATGATTTTCTCTGCTTCTGCTTGATCCACACATCTAAGGAGAATCATATCATGATTTCTCTTATAAAGCATATCACCATTTAAGAAGAAGTTCATAGATAACCTCCTTAAAACCCTCTTGTCATTCTATGAAATACCCAATGGATATTCTTTATTCTTAACATATGATTTGATATCACAAAACCATGGCTTGCCGTCAGACTCTTCTTCTATTGTTAAGCAATATACAAGTTTATCCATTTGTTGAATTTTTATAACAGGCACGTCCTGACCGATGCTTATGTTGGTTGGTACGACCTCGTAATAATCAGAATGTATCAGAATGTATCAGTTCTTTAAGAAATTAAATCAATTTCATACACACAGCGGAATTTAAATTGTGGCATACAAAATTAGCAAGTTTTATTAGATTGATATGAGATTAACCAAGATGCATACAAGTCAAATTATCAGATTAAACAATATTACTTATCACAGAATATGTTTAACATGCATCTAATATTAATCACATATACAGATATAGCAAGATAGTAAATCAAAGGAGTTAAGGGTTAGAGAAGATTGCACCAAGAATTTATACTGGTTCAGTTGTCAACTTGACAACCTACATCCAGTCCTGACAATCCAAACGGATTTCAGATATTCTTCTCCAATAGAAAGAATCAATTACAGATTGTCCAGTTTCATCCTCGAAACCTATCTATCTTAATGATCTCTTTCCTATTGATCACCCTCTGATCCTTGTAGATAATCGGCAATCTAACACAGAATCAAAGTACGACTCTTTCTTGTTGAACACTCTTCACCCAAGAAAGTAGCCACCAGTTTCTAGCTGGCTTTTCTCGCTTTCGTTTTTATTTCAAAGAATTATTACAAACAGATTAAAGGAAGAACAAAAAGTAGTCTTCAATCTTGGTCAATGTGGCTTCTCACAATTCTGGATATTCAAAGATTGTTCATGAGAACCCTTGTCTTTCAAGATCACTTTTCCAGCTCTCTTATTGATTGTTGATAATCTCTTTTGCTATGATCTGAAAAAGTAATCTCAGTGTATTAACCAAGTGTTATTGTATATCAAGAATATTCAAAGTATATTTCAGATTGTTTTCATTATTTGAAAGAATGATTGAAGACAGTTTATATAGTTTCTGAAAAACATATTAATCAATCGATTTACCAATCGATTTCGTAAAGTGATAAACCAGTCTAATCGATTTGCCAATCGATTATCGTGTGTCTTGTTTTTCTTGAATCTTGAAACTATATAAGCCAATCGATTTACCAATCGATTCTTTAAACAACATTTCTCAGTGATTATGTTAAGACTGATATGAATCGATTTCGTAATCGATTGCAGATGTTATGTTCAAACTGAAACACATATCAATCGATTCCATAATCGATTTATCAAATCTTCATAATCGATTAACAAATACTTAAAATCGATTTGGTCACACGCTCAGAGTTCACTGGGTTTTCAAAAGGTTTTGTCAATCGATTTGCCAATCGATTGAGTTTAAGTCAGTGACTCAGCTATTTTGATACTAATCGACGTGCCAATCGATTTGTATGTATTTGTCTGAAAACGTTCTTACCTGGGATTTGGTTCAATCGATTTCCCAATCGATTTCGACCAAATTTAACTTGATTGAAATATTACAACATAGATTGTCCAATCGATTTGTATGTCACAGGAAAAGTTATTTTGCAAGTGATTTTTAAGTAATCGATTTGCCAATCGATTACCCTTAAAACTGGGTTTCCACTGTGACTTATCCAATCGATTTCCCAATCGATTTATTTCAATCAGGTTTACTTTGTGAATTGTATAATCGATTTGTCAATCGATTACCCTCAAAACTGGGGTGCCACTGACTTGTGCATTTTCAATTTCTAATTCAGTCAGTCGATTGCCCAATCGATTATACCAACACAAACAGTTGTGTTTCCTTACACCTTTGTTATGAAATCGATTTCCCAATCGATTTGCTTTAGTCAAAAGTCAACTTTTGTTGATTTCTTGTGTTTCAAGCAACCTGTTCCAAGTGTGTAGGATTTGATTGTTGTTCCTGAAATCTTGCTCAATTCAAATATTAGATTTATCATGTATTGTATGAACATTGTTGAATTATTAATTATGTCAAAATTAGGAATCAAAGGATCAAAATCCAACAATCTCCCCCTTTTTGGCATAATTGACAATTCATACAATTGTAACTTGAGCATTTCAAAACAACAAGCATAAGTGTATTATAAACAACATTATTACTTGTTATTAAGTAACAGAGCAAACTATATCATAAGTATCAAAGTAATAACAACATGCAGACAAACATCAACAATGCAACTGTCAAGTTATAATATTTCTCCCCCTTTGTCATTTAAGTCAAAAAGGTAGAAACAATTGCTCCCCCTATGTTAAAGAACATATGCATTGGGTTTGAAACATATAACACAGTGCATCAAAAACAATGAAGTTTATATGGCTAAATGCAAAATCAATCAATGCAATTAATGAGCAACTTAGATGATTAAGCCAAAAAGATATAACATTTATAAAAATTCATCATACATCACAAAATTATAACAGGTCAGAGCAAAACAGTATGAAACCTAAGGGTCCTAAACACCTAGTGTGGGCTGGTCCTCACTATCATCTAAGGGAGAGGTTGAGACCGCTGTATTAACCTCAGCAGGTGTCTCCTCACCATGAGTCTCAGGGTTAACTGGGGGGTTTGGGTTAGGTTCATCTGTAGCTTGTCGACCAATCTCTGCGACGTCTTCAAATGACAGTTTGATGCCGAGGTGTGTCTGAATCGCATCCACATCGTGAACCACTGAGTTCAAGGAGTCTTGCAGAGTCCTTAACAGTTAACTTAAACGGTTTTCAAAACAAAATATTAAGTAACCGAGACATTAAGAGATTCCCCATTCTTAACGCCCAGTTTACTTAAACGGTTTTCAAAACAAAATATTAAGTAACCGAGACATTAAGAGATTCCCCATTCTTAACGCCCAGTTTACTTAAACGGTTTTCAAAACAAAATATTAAGTAACCGAGACATTAAGAGATTCCCCCTCCTTAACGTCCAGTTAACTTAAACGGTTTTCAAAACAAAATATTAAGTAACCGAGACATTAAGAGATTCCCCATTCTTAACGCCCAGTTTACTTAAACGGTTTTCAAAACAAAATATTAAGTAACCGAGACATTAAGAGATTCCCCATTCTTAACGCCCAGTTTACTTAAACGGTTTTCAAAACAAAATATTAAGTAACCGAGACATTAAGAGATTCCCCATTCTTAACGCCCAGTTTACTTAAACGGTTTTCAAAACAAAATATTAAGTAACCGAGACATTAAGAGATTCCCCATTCTTAACGCCCAGTTTACTTAAACGGTTTTCAAAACAAAATATTAAGTAACCGAGACATTAAGAGATTCCCCCTCCTTAACGTCCAGTTAACTTAAACGGTTTTCAAAACAAAATATTAAGTAACCGAGACATTAAGAGATTCCCCATTCTTAACGCCCAGTTTACTTAAACGGTTTTCAAAACAAAATATTAAGTAACCGAGACATTAAGAGATTCCCCATTCTTAACGCCCAGTTTACTTAAACGGTTTTCAAAACAAAATATTAAGTAACCGAGACATTAAGAGATTCCCCATTCTTAACGCCCAGTTTACTTAAACGGTTTTCAAAACAAAATATTAAGTAACCGAGACATTAAGAGATTCCCCATTCTTAACGCCCAGTTTACTTAAACGGTTTTCAAAACAAAATATTAAGTAACCGAGACATTAAGAGATTCCCCATTCTTAACGCCCAGTTTACTTAAACGGTTTTCAAAACAAAATATTAAGTAACCGAGACATTAAGAGATTCCCCGTTCTTAACGCCCAGTTAACTTAAACGATTTTTCTTTAAAACAAAATATTAAGTAACCGAGACATTAAGAGATTCCCCCTCCTTAACGTCCAGTTAACTTAAACGGTTTTCAAAACAAAATATTAAGTAACCGAGACATTAAGAGATTCCCCATTCTTAACGCCCAGTTTACTTAAACGGTTTTCAAAACAAAATATTAAGTAACCGAGACATTAAGAGATTCCCCATTCTTAACGCCCAGTTTACTTAAACGGTTTTCAAAACAAAATATTAAGTAACCGAGACATTAAGAGATTCCCCATTCTTAACGCCCAGTTTACTTAAACGGTTTTCAAAACAAAATATTAAGTAACCGAGACATTAAGAGATTCCCCATTCTTAACGCCCAGTTAACTTAAACGATTTTTCTTTAAAACAAAATATTAAGTAACCGAGACATTAAGAGATTCCCCGTTCTTAACGCCCAGTTAACTTAAACGATTTTTCTTTAAAACAAAATATTAAGTAACCGAGACATTAAGAGATTCCCCGTTCTTAACGCCCAGTTAACTTAAACGATTTTTCTTTAAAACAAAATATTAAGTAACCGAGACATTAAGAGATTCCCCATTCTTAACGCCCAGTTTACTTAAACGGTTTTCAAAACAAAATATTAAGTAACCGAGACATTAAGAGATTCCCCATTCTTAACGCCCAGTTAACTTAAACGATTTTTCTTTAAAACAAAATATTAAGTAACCGAGACATTAAGAGATTCCCCATTCTTAACGCCCAGTTTACTTAAACGGTTTTCAAAACAAAATATTAAGTAACCGAGACATTAAGAGATTCCCCATTCTTAACGCCCAGTTAACTTAAACGATTTTTCTTTAAAACAAAATATTAAGTAACCGAGACATTAAGAGATTCCCCGTTCTTAACGCCCAGTTAACTTAAACGATTTTTCTTTAAAACAAAATATTAAGTAACCGAGACATTAAGAGATTCCCCCTCCTTAACGTCCAGTTAACTTAAACGGTTTTCAAAACAAAATGTTAAGTAACCGAGACATTAAGAGATTCCCCATTCTTAACGCCCAGTTTACTTAAACGGTTTTCAAAACAAAATATTAAGTAACCGAGACATTAAGAGATTCCCCATTCTTAACGCCCAGTTTACTTAAACGGTTTTCAAAACAAAATATTAAGTAACCGAGACATTAAGAGATTCCCCATTCTTAACGCCCAGTTAACTTAAACGATTTTTCTTTAAAACAAAATATTAAGTAACCGAGACATTAAGAGATTCCCCATTCTTAACGCCCAGTTAACTTAAACGATTTTTCTTTAAAACAAAATATTAAGTAACCGAGACATTAAGAGATTCCCCGTTCTTAACGCCCAGTTAACTTAAACGATTTTTCTTTAAAACAAAATATTAAGTAACCGAGACATTAAGAGATTCCCCGTTCTTAACGCCCAGTTAACTTAAACGATTTTTCTTTAAAACAAAATATTAAGTAACCGAGACATTAAGAGATTCCCTCTCCTTAACGTCCAGTTAACTTAAACGGTTTTCAAAACAAAATATTAAGTAACCGAGACATTAAGAGATTCCCCATTCTTAACGCCCAGTTAACTTAAACGATTTTTCTTTAAAACAAAATATTAAGTAACCGAGACATTAAGAGATTCCCCATTCTTAACGCCCAGTTAACTTAAACGATTTTTCTTTAAAACAAAATATTAAGTAACCGAGACATTAAGAGATTCCCCATTCTTAACGCCCAGTTAACTTAAACGATTTTTCTTTAAAACAAAATATTAAGTAACCGAGACATTAAGAGATTCCCCATTCTTAACGCCCAGTTAACTTAAACGATTTTTCTTTAAAACAAAATATTAAGTAACCGAGACATTAAGAGATTCCCCATTCTTAACGCCCAGTTAACTTAAACGATTTTTCTTTAAAACAAAATATTAAGTAACCGAGACATTAAGAGATTCCCCATTCTTAACGCCCAGTTAACTTAAACGATTTTTCTTTAAAACAAAATATTAAGTAACCGAGACATTAAGAGATTCCCCATTCTTAACGCCCAGTTAACTTAAACGATTTTTCACAAACAAACGCACATTAAGTAAACGAGACATTAAGAGATTCCCCATTCTTAATACTCATTTAACTTAATGGTTTTCAAATTTCACACAACACAAACTCAACAAATTCTCACATCAAAACATATCAATTCATTTATTCACAAATCCAACCATACACATATCAAATTTCATCAATATCAATTAAGAGCATGTCAAAAACAACGAACACAAATCGACACAATCCACTACTCAAAACACACAAGTTTCATTTACCCAAAATCTTACACAATGACTTCAAATTCATTTACCACGAACCATTCATCAATATAAACAAAACCTAACTCTAAGGTTTTACCCATAACGCATTAGTTTCGTTTTTCCCCAAATCGATACATTAAACCCTAACAAATTCCTTCCCACACAACCACAGATAAGTCCCTAATGCAAACTAGAAGTTTGGAAGGAGCCCTTACCTCAACGTTAGCTTTAACGCGCGTTTCCGGTACCGCGAGTGATTTCGGTAAAATCTCCGCTGGCAACTTCGCCTCTCAAATAGTTCACTAGCACCGTAGCGTGGTGGTGAGCAACTTTCCCTTCTATCTCTTCGAGAAAT
>NC_021163.2:41541874-41547387 GCF_000331145.2 Cicer arietinum | reverse complement strand
GTTAATCCAATGACACAAATGAACTTATTAGATGCACAAGATTGGTTAAAAATCTTAATTGGAAAAAATAACCCTAGGGAGTACGAAAAGGACCTAAATGTTAATCCAATGACACAAACACACCAAATGGATACACAAGATTGGTTAAAAACCCTAATTAGAAAAGAATACGGTTAGGGAGGATGAAAATGACCTAAATGTTAATCCAATGACCCAAATGAAGTTATAGGATGCACAAGATTGGTTAAAAGCCCTAATTAATCAAGAATAAGCCTATGGAGGATGAAAATAACCTAAATGTTAATCTAATGACACAAATGATCTTATTGGATAGACAAGATTGGTTAAAAACACTAATTGGACTAGAATAAGCCTAGGGAGGACGAATATGACCTAAATGTTAATCCAATGACACAAATGAACTTATTGGATGCAAAAGATTGGTTAACAACCATAATTGGACAAGAATAAGCCTAGTGAGCACGCTAATGACCTAAAAGTTAATCCAAGGAAACAAATGGACTTCTTGGGTGCACAAGATTGGTTAAAAACCCAAATTGGACTAGAATAAGCCTAGGGAGGACGTAAATGACCTAAATGATACTCCAATGACACAAATGAACTTATTGGATGCACAAGTTTGGTTAAAAACCCTAAATGGACAAGAATTAGCCTAGGGAGGACGAAAATGACCTAAATGTTAATCCAAGGACACAAATAAACTTATTGGATGCACAAGATTGGTTAAAAACCCTAATTGGACAAAAAGCCCACAGAGCAAGAAAATGACTTAAATATTAATCCAATGACACAAATGAACTTATTAGATGCACAAGATTTGTTAAAATTCTTAATTTGACAAGAATAACCCTAGGGAGTACGAAAAGGACCTAAATGTTAATCCAATGACACAAATGAACTTATTGGATGCACAAGATTTGTTGAAAAACCTAATTTGACAAGAATAAGCCTAGGGAGGCAAAAATGACCTAAATGTTAATCCAATGACCCAAATGAACTTATTGGATGAACAAGATTGGTTAAAAGCCCTAATTGGACAAGAATAAGCCTATGGAGGATGAAAATGACCTAAATGTTAATCCAATGACACAAATGAAGTGATTGGATGCAAAATATTTTTTAAACACCCTAAGTGTACTAGAATAAGCCTAGGGAGGACGAAAATGACCTAAATGTTAATCCAATGACACAAACACACCTATTGGATGCAAAACATTGGTTAAAAACCCGAATTGGACAAGAATAAGCCAAGGAAAGACGAAAATGACCTAATTATTTATCCAATGACACAAATGAACTTATTGGATGCACAAGATTTGTAAAAAAACCCTAATTGGACAAGAATAAGCCTATGGAGGATGAAAATGACCTAAATGTTAATCCAATGACCCAAATGAACTTATTGGATGCACAAGATTTGTAAAAAAACCCTAATTGGACTAGGAAAAGCCTAGGGAGGACGAAAATGACCTAAATGTTAATCCAAGGACACAAATGAACTTATTGGATGCAACGGATAGGTTAAAAACCCTAATTGAACAAGAAAAAGCCCAGGGAGCATGAAAATGACTTAAATGTTAATCCAATAACACAAAGGAACTAATTAGATGCACAAGATTGGTTAAAAACCCTAATTTGTGAATAATAAGCCTAGGTAGGACGAAAATGACCAAAATGTTAATCCAATGACCAAAATGAACTAATTGAATGCACAAGATTGATTAAAAAACCTAATTGGACTAGGATAAGCCTAGGGAGGATGAAAATGACCTAAATGTTACTCCAATGACACAAATTAACTTATTGGATGCACAAGAAATGTTAAAAACCCTAATTGGACTAGATTAAGCCTAGGGAGGACGAAAATACCCTAAATGTTAATCCAATGACACAAACACGCCTATTGGATGCACAAGATTGGTTAAAAACCCTAATTGGACAAGAATAAGCCTAGGGAGGACCAAAATGACCTAATTGTTAATCCAATGACCCAAATGAACTAATTGAATGCACAAGATTGATTAAAAATCCTAATTGGACTAGAATAAGCCTAGGGAGGACGAAAATGACCTAAATGTTAATCCAAAGACACAAGTGAACTCATTTGATGCACAAGATTGGTTAAAAACCCTAATTGGACTATAATAAGCCTAGGGATGACGAAAATGACCTAAATGTTAATCCAATGACACAAATGAACTTATTGGATGCACAAGATTGGTTAAAATCCCTAAATGGACAAGAATAAGCCTAGGGAGGACGAAAATGGCCAAAATATTAATCCATTGACCGAAATGAACTAATTGATTGCACAAGATTGATTAAAAATCCTAATTGGACTAGAATAAGCCTAGGGAGGACGAAGATGACCTAAATGTTAATCCTATGACACTAATTAACTTATTTCAGGGACAAGATTGGTTAAAACCCCTAATTGGTCTAGAATAAGCCTAGGGAGGATGCAAATTTTCTAAATGTTAATCCAATTACAAAAATGAACCTATTCGATGCACAAGATTGGTTAAAAACCCTAATTGGACTAGAATAAGCCAAGGAAAGACTAAATTACCTAAATGTAAATCCAATGGCCCAATTGAACTCATTTGATGCACAAGATTGGTTAAAAACCCTAATTGGACTAAGATAAGCCTTGGGAGGACGAAAATGACCTAAATGTTAATCCAATGACACAAATGAACTTATTGGATGCACAAGATTTTTTAAAAAACCTAATTGGACTAGAATAAGCCTAGGGAGGACGAAAATGACCTAAATGTTAATCCAATGACACAAATGAACTAATTGAATGTAGAAGATTGATTAAAAAACCTAATTGGACTAGGATAAGCCTGGGGAAGACGAAAATGACTTAAATGTTACTCCAATGACACAAATGAACTTATTGGATGCACAAGATTTTTTAAAAAACCTAATTGGACTAGAATAAGCCTAGCGAGGCAAAAATGACCTAAGTGTTAATCCAATGACACAAACACACCTATTGGATGCAACAGATTGGTTAAAACCCCTAATTGGACAAGAATAAGTCTAGGGAGGACAAAAATGACCTAAATGTTAATCCAAAGACTTAAATGAACTAATTGAATGCACAAGATTGATTAAAAATCCCAATTGGACTAGAATAAGCCTAAGGAGGACGAAAATGACCAAAATGTTAATCCAATGACACAAATGGACTTATTTGATGCACAAGATTGGTTAAAAACCCTAATCGGACTAGAATAAGCCTAGGGAGGACGAAAATGACCTAAATTTTAATCAAATGACACAAATGAACTTATTAGACGCACAAGATTGGTTAAATTCCCTAAATGGACAAGAATAAGCTTAGGGAGGACGAAAATGACCTAAATGTTAATCCAATGACACAAACACACATATTTGATGCACAAGATTGGTTAAAAACCCTAATCGGACTAGAATAAGCCTAGGGAGGACGAAAATGACCTAAATGTTAATCCAATGACACAAACACACATATTTGATGCACAAGATTGGTTAAAAACCCTAATCGGACTAGAATAAGCCTAGGGAGGACGAAAATGACCTAAATGTTAATCCAATGACACAAACACACATATTTGATGCACAAGATTGGTTAAAAACCCTAATCGGACTAGAATAAGCCTAGGGAGGATGAAAATGACCTAAATGTTAATCCAATAACACAAATGAACACATTTGATGCACAAGACTGGTTAAAAATCCTAATTGGACTAGAATAAGACTAGGGAGGAGGAAAATGACTTAAATGTTAATCCAATGACACAAATGAACTTATTGGATGCACAAGATTGGTTAAAAGCCCTAATTGGACTAGAATAAACATAGGGAGGACGAAAATGACCTAAAAGTTAATCCAAGGAAACAAATGAAATTATTGGATGCACAAGATTTGATAAAATCCCTAATTGGACTAGAATAAGCCTAGGGAGGACGAAAATGACCTAAAAGTTAATCCAAGGAAACAAATGAAATTATTGGATGCACAAGATTTGATAAAATCCCTAATTGGACTAGAATAAGCCTAGGGAGGACGAAAATGACCTAAAAGTTAATCCAAGGAAACAAATGAAATTATTGGATGCACAAGATTGGATAAAAACCCTAATTGGACTAGAATAAGCCTACGTAGGACGAAAATGACCTAAATGTTACTCCAATGACACAAATGAACTTAATGGATGCACAAGTTTGGTTAAAAACCCTAAATGGACAAGAGTAAGCCTAGGGAGGACAAAAATGACCTAAATGTTAATCCAAGAACACAGATGAACTTATTGGATGCACAGGATTGGTTAAAAACCCTAATTGGACAAGAAAAAGCCCAGGGAGAATGAAAATGACTTAAATGTTAATCCAATGACACAAAGGAACTAATTAGATGCACAAGATTGGTTAAAAAGCCTAGTTGGACTAGAATAAGCCTAGGGAGGACAAAAATGACCTAAATGTTAATCCAATGACACAAAGGAACTAATTAGATGCACAAGATTGGTTAAAAACCCTACATGGTGAAGAATAAGCCTAGGTAGGACGAAAATGACCTAAATGTTACTCCAATGACACAAATTAACTTATTGGATGCACAAGAATTGTTAAAAACCCTAATAAGACTAGATTAAGCCTAGGGAGGACGAAAATGACCTAAATGTTAATCCAATGACACAAAAACGCCTATTGGATGCACAAGATTGGTTAAAAACCCTAATTGGACAAGAATAAGCCTAGCGAGGACGAAAATGACCTAGTTGTTTATCCAATGACCCAAATGAACTAATTGAATGCACAAGATTGATTAAAAATGCTAATTGGACTAGAATAAGCCTAGGGAGGACGAAAATGACCTAAATGTCAATCCAATGACACGAATGAACTCATTTGATGCACAAGATTGGTTAAAATCCCTAAATGGACAAGAATAAGCCTAGGGATGACGAAAATGGCCAAAATGTTAATCCATTGACCCAAATGAACTAATTGAATGCACAAGATTGATTAAAAATCCTAATTGGACTAGAATAAGACTTGGGAGGACGAAAATGACCTAAATATTAATCCAATGACACAAATTAACTTATTTCAAGCACTAGATTGGTTAAAACCCCTAATTGGACTAGAATAAGCCTAGGGAGGATGCAAATTTTCTAAATGTTAATCCAATGACACAAGTGAACTTATTAGATGCACAAGATTGGTTAAAAACCCTAATTGGACAAGAATAAGCCAAGGAAAGACTAAATGTCTTAAATGTAAATCCAATGACACAAATGAACTCATTAGATGCACAAGATTGGTTAAAAACCCTAATTGGACTAGAATAAGCCTAGGGAGGACGAAAATGACCTAAATGTTAATCCAATGACACAAATGAACATATTGGATGCACAAGATTTGTTAAAAACCCTAATTGGACTAGAATAAGCCTAGGGAGGACGAAAATGACCTAAATGTTAATCCAATGACACAAA
>NC_021163.2:41521102-41541296 GCF_000331145.2 Cicer arietinum | reverse complement strand
GAGGACGAAAATGACCTAAATGTTAATCAAATGAAACAAATGACCTTATTTGATGCACAAGATTGGTTCAAACCCCTAATTGGACTAGAATAAGCCTAGTGAGGACGAAAATGACCTAAATGTTAATCAAATGACACAAATGAACTTATTGGATGCACAATATTGGTTAAAAACCATAAATGGGCAAGAATAAGCCTAGGGAGGACAAAAATGACCTAAATGTTAATCCAAGGACACAAATGAACTTATTGGATGTACAAGATTGGTTAAAAATCCTAATTTGACAAGAATAACTGTAGGGAGGACAAAAATGACCTAAATGTTAATCCAATGACACAAATGAACTCATTTGATACACAAGATTGGATAAAAACCCTATTTGAACTAGAATAAGCCTAGGGATGACTAAAATGACCTAAATGTTAATCCAATGACACAAATTAACTTATTTCAAGCACAAGATTGGTTAAAATCCCTAATTGGACTAGAATAAGCCTAGGGAGGATACAAATGCCCTAAATGCTAATCCAATGACCCAATTGAACTAACTGAATGCACAAGATTGATTAAAAATCCAAATTGGACTAGAATAAGCCTAGGGAGGATACAAATGACCTAAATGTTAATCCAATGACACAAATGAACATATTGGATGCACAAGATTTGTTAAAAACCATAATTGGACTAGAAAAAGCCTAGGGTGGACGAAAATGACCTAAATGGAAATCCAATGACACAAACACACCTATTAGATGCACAAGATTGGTTAAAAACCCTAATTGGACAAGAATACGCCTAGGGAGGATAAAAATGACCTAAATGTTAATCCAATGACCCAAATGAACTAATTGAATACACAAGATTGATTAAAAATCCAAATTGGACTAGAATAAGCCTAGGGAGGACGAAAATAACCTAAATGTTAATCCAACGAAACAAATGACCTTATTTGATGCACAAGATTGGTTCAAACCCCTAATTGGACTAGAATAAGCCTAGTGAGGACGAAAATGACCTAAATGTTAATCAAATGACACAAATGAACTTATTGGATGCACAATATTGGTTAAAAACCCTAAATGGGCAAGAATAAGCCTAGGGAGGACAAAAATGACCTAAATGTTAATCCAAGGACAAATATGAACTTATTGGATGTACAAGATTGGTTAAAAATCCTAATTTGACAAGAATACCCGTAGGGAGGACAAAAATGACCTAAATGTTAATCCAATGACACAAATGAACTCATTTGATACACAAGATTGGATAAAAACCCTATTTGAACTAGAATAAGCCTAGGGATGACTAAAATGACCTAAATGTTAATCCAAAGACACAAATTAACTTATTTCAAGCACAAGATTGGTTAAAATCCCTAATTGGACTAGAATAAGCCTAGGGAGGAAGAAAATGACCTAAATGTTAATCCAATGACAGAAATGAACATAATGGATGCACAAGATTTGTTAAAAACCATAATTGGACTAGAAAAAGCCTAGGGAGGACAAAAATGACCTAAATGGAAATCCAATGACACAAACACACCTATTAGATGCACAAGATTGGTTAAAAACCCTAATTGGACAAGAATAAGCCTAGGGAGGATACAAATGTCCTAAATGTTAATCCTTTGACCCAATTGAACTAATTGAATGCACAAGATTGATTAAAAATCCAAATTTGACTAGAATAAGCCTAGGGAGGACGAAAATGACCTAAATGTTAATCAAATGAAACAAATGACCTTATTTGATGCACAAGATTGGTTAAAACCCCTAATTGGACTGGAATAAGCCTAGGGAGGACGAAAATGACCTAAATGTTAATCCAACGACAGAAATGAACTTATTGGATGCACAAGATTGGTTAAAAACCCTAATTGGACAAGAAAAAGCCCAGGGAGCATGAAAATGACTTAAATGTTACTCCAATGACACAAATGAACTTATTAGATGCACAAGATTGGTTAAAAATCTTTATTGGACTAGAATAAGCCTAGGGACGACGAAAATGACCTAAATGTTAATCCAATGACACAAATGAACTTTTTGGATGCACAAGATTTGATGAAAAACCTAATTTGACAAGAATAAGCCTATGGAGGCAAAAATGACCTAAATGTTAATCCAATGATACAAATGAACTTATTGGATGCACAAGATTTGTTAAAAATCCTAATTGGACTAGAATAAGCCTAGCGAGGACGAAAATGACCTAAATGTTAATCCAATGACACAAACAAACCTATTGGATGCAGAAGATTGGTTAAAAACCCTAATTAGACAAGAATCAACTTAGGGAGGACGAAAGTAACCTAAATGTTAATCCAATGACACAAATAAAGTTATTGGATGCACAAGATTTGTTAAACACCCTAAGTGGACTAGAATAAGCCTAATAAGGACGAAAATGACCTAAATGTTAATCCAATGACACAAACACACCTATTGCATGGACAAGATTGGTTAAAAACCCTAATTGGACAAGAATAAGCCTATGGAGAACGAAAATTACCTAAATGTTAATCCACTGACACAAATGAACTCATTTGATGCACAATATTGGTTAAAAACCCTAATTGGACTAGAATAGGCCTAGGGAGGACGAAAATGACTTAATGTTAATCCAATGACACGAATGAACTTTTGGATGCACAAGATTGGTTAAAAATCCTAATTGGACAAGAATAAGCCTAGGGAGGACGAAAATGGCCGAAATGTTAATCCAATGTCCCAAATGAACTCATTTGATGCACAAGATTGGTTAAAAACCCTAATTGGACTAGAATAGGCCTAGGGAGGACCAAAATGACCAAAATGTTAATCAAATGACACAAATGAACTTATTGGATGCACAAGATTGGTCAAAAACCCTAAATGGACAACAATAAGCGTAGGGAGGACGAAAATGACTTAAATGTTAATCCAAGGACACAAAGAACTTATTGGATGTACAAGATTGGTTAAAACCCCTAATTGGACTAGAATAAGCCTAGGGAGGACGAAAATGACCTAAATGTTAATCCAATGACATAAACGAACTTTTTTGAGCCACCAGAATGGTTAAAAACCCTAATTGGCCTAGAATAAGCCTAGGGAGGACGAATGTTTTCTAAATGTTAATCCAATGACACAAATGAACTTATTGGATCCACAAGATTGGTTAAAAATCCTATTTGGACAAGAATAAGCCTAGGGAGGACGAATGTTACCTAAATTTTAATCCAACGACACAAATAAACTTATTGGATACCCAAGATTTGTTGAAAACCCAAATTTGACAAGAATGTTAATCCAATGACACATATTAACTTATTTGAGGCACAAGATTTGTTAAACTCCCTAATTGGACTACAATAAGCCTAGGGAGGACAAAAATGACCTAAATTTTAATCCAACGACACAAACACACCCAATGGATGCACAAGATTGGTTAAAAACCCTAATTGGACAGGAATTAGCCTAGGAAAGATGAAAATGACCTAAATGTTAATCCAATGACACAAATGAACTTATTGGATGCACAACATTTGTTAAAAACCCTAATCGGACTAGAATAAGCCTAGGGAGGATGAAAATGACCTAAATGTTAATCCAATGACACAAACACACCTATTGGATGCAAAAGATTGGTTAAAAACCCTAATTGGATAAGAATAAGCATAGGGAGGACCAAAATGACCTAAATGTTAATCCAATGACCCAAATGAACTTATAGGTTGCACATGATTAGTTAAAAACCCTAATTAGACAAGAAGAAGCCTATGGAGGATGAAAATGACCTAAATGTTAATCAAATGACACAAATGAACTTATTGGATCCACAAGATTGGTTAAAAACCCTAATTGGACTAGAATAAGCCTAGGTAGGACGAAATTGACCTAAATGTTAATCCAATGACACAAAAAAACTTATTAACAACCATAATTGGACAAGAATAAGCCTAGGGAGGACGAAAATGACCTAAAAGTTAATCCAAGGAAACAAATGAACTTCTTGGATGCACAAGATTGGTTAAAAACCCTAATTGGACTAGAATACAGCTAGTGAGAACTATACATGTACCATGTAAAAGGATCAGTAAAAATGACATTGTAGAATTCTTGAAAGGGATTATTTCTGAGCAGACTGGAGTCGCAATCAACAGCATTTCAGTCACAGGCAACCTGACATCCTATGGAATAGACTCAATCGGTGTTGTTAAAGCAACTCAAAAACTCTCAGATTTCCTTGGCACACCAGTTGCAGCTATTGATGTTTTCACTGCATCATGCATTCAAGAATTGGCTAGCTTCTCTGAGGATCTTCTGTCAAAGACTCGGCCTCAGCTAGTGAGAACTATACATGTACCATGTAAAAGGATCAGTAAAAATGACATTGTAGAATTCTTGAAAGGGATTATTTCTGAGCAGACTGGAGTCGCAATCAACAGCATTTCAGTCACAGGCAACCTGACATCCTATGGAATAGACTCAATCGGTGTTGTTAAAGCAACTCAAAAACTCTCAGATTTCCTTGGCACACCAGTTGCAGCTATTGATGTTTTCACTGCATCATGCATTCAAGAATTGGCTAGCTTCTCTGAGGATCTTCTGTCAAAGACTCGGCCTCAGCTAGTGAGAACTATACATGTACCATGTAAAAGGATCAGTAAAAATGACATTGTAGAATTCTTGAAAGGGATTATTTCTGAGCAGACTGGAGTCGCAATCAACAGCATTTCAGTCACAGGCAACCTGACATCCTATGGAATAGACTCAATCGGTGTTGTTAAAGCAACTCAAAAACTCTCAGATTTCCTTGGCACACCAGTTGCAGCTATTGATGTTTTCACTGCATCATGCATTCAAGAATTGGCTAGCTTCTCTGAGGATCTTCTGTCAAAGACTCGGCCTCAGCTAGTGAGAACTATACATGTACCATGTAAAAGGATCAGTAAAAATGACATTGTAGAATTCTTGAAAGGGATTATTTCTGAGCAGACTGGAGTCGCAATCAACAGCATTTCAGTCACAGGCAACCTGACATCCTATGGAATAGACTCAATCGGTGTTGTTAAAGCAACTCAAAAACTCTCAGATTTCCTTGGAACACCAGTTGCAGCTATTGATGTTTTCACTGCATCCTGCATTACAGAATTGGCTAACTTCTCTGAAGATCTTCTATCAAAGACTCAGCCTCAGCTTTCAAGCAATGAATCCAATGTTCCAGAAGCTGATATTGATTGTACTGAATTGGTTGTGGAGGTATCCAAGTCTCGCCAATGGAGTATCCGCTTACTTCAATTCTTTGCACTTATTTACATCTCTATCATGCTGGCCTCTCCTGCCTATCTATCCATCACTGCTTTTTTAAATTCCAACCTATGTGCCAGTAAATCAGTTGCTGGAGTTCCTTGGTTAAATTACATGATTTCCCTGATTTTTGCACCTCTTGCTTGGATTCATTGCATTGCTTCTACTTGCATTTGCATTTCATTGTTTGGAAGTTCTTTATTGGGGTTAAACTATGAACTTACCTCTGAAATCTCCATCTACTCAGTGGATTTTGTCAAGTGGTGGGCACTATACAAGAGCCAAGAAATTTCCTCTAAAGTTTTGGCCGTACACCTCAGAGGAACGGTATTTCTCAAATACTGGTTCGAGATGTTGGGTGCGAAAATTGGATCCTCAGTTCTCATTGATACAGTTGACATCACAGACCCTGCTCTGGTGTCAATTGGAGACGAAGCTGTCATTGCGGAAGGTGTTTTGGTTCAAAGCCATGAGGTAAAGAATGGAATTCTAAGTCTCCGTCCCATTAGGATCGGAAAATGTTCTTCTATTGGACCTTATGCTGTTGTTCAAAAAGGAAGCGTTATTGGAGAGAGTGCTGAAGTACAAGCCTTGCAAAAGGTTGGCGGAGGCGAGCATGTTCTAAAGCCGAATAAACTTAATAATATTGATAAGGTATGTTACATTAGACAATGCTTACAAAATATGTTCTACAATCAAGCATATATTTTTATGCTCTATAATCTAAGCACATATTTTTAATGTTCTATAATCTAAGCATATATTTTTATGCCTACTATAAGTAGCTGAAATCACTTTCATGTCTATACCTACATCAATTAAAGACAGATGATAATTGAAGTTTAAACTGTTAACTAATACCTTATCATTTTTATTTCAGAATAAAGATCTTCCGGTTATTAGCAGCAAAACTCAACATGATACCATCTACCACTTTATAGGGATCTATCTTGTTGGCTTTCTCAGCTCCCTCGCCGCAGCCATTGCATACTTCTTATATATCAAAATCTCCAAGCAACCTCCATCACTCCAACACTTTTCATTTGTTTGCATATGTGGGGCCTTTCACTGGATCCCGTTTATCATCATTGCATATGCTACCATGTTTTCTGATGTCTCATCCAACCCCATCACCTTTGCCATTTCATTTACCAGCGCCTACTTGCTTCACAGTCTCATACTCATCACTCTCACCGCAGTTTTTACTCGCCTCCTCAATCAAAACCAAACCAAATTCAAAACATGGCTTCGATATCAAATGAATATTTCCTGCCACCTTAGATGTGCAAAGTTTCTCTCAGGAACTGAAGCCTTCTGTGTATATTTACGCCTTTTGGGAGCAAAAATCGGAAAACATTGCTCCATTAGAGCCATCAACCCGGTTTCAAACCCAGAGTTAATGTCGATTGGCGCCGGCGTCCATATCGGAGATTTTAGCAAAATAATTACAGGGTTTCATTCTTCCAATGGTTATGTCTGGGGAAAAATTGAGGTTCATGATAATTCAGTTATCGGAAGTCAAAGCCTAATCCTCCCTAATTCTCTTATCCAAAAGAATGTGATTCTTGGTGCACTTTCATTAGCACCAATGAATTCTATACTCCAAGAGGGTGGTTTATATATTGGATCACAAACACAATCCCATGTAGGTAATTTATCTGCAACATTAAACAAAGAAGATTCACAAAAATTGACATTGACTAGAACATGGTACCAAACCTTCACATCACTCTTCACTCAGCCATTTCTACAAACAGCTTCACCTCATATCTTATTGGGTCTATCAATTTATGCTCCTTTGAACTTAATTTTTCACCTTTCCAAGAAAGTTCCAATCTTTTGGCTACTTCCTTTGTTTTGGATTCTCTCAGGCACTATGGCAGCATTAACATGTGTTATAGCCAAATGGGTTCTTGTTGGAAAAAAGAAACCAGGCGAAAAACTTCCAATATGGAGTAAAAGAATCATCATGGATAGTACATGGCAAGCTATTAGAACTTTAATTGGAGATTATTTTATGGAAATGACAAGTGGGTCATTTATGTTTGTGATGTGGATGAAGATGATGGGTGGTGATGTGGATGAAGATGTTTATGTTGATAGTATGGGGGCATTATTGAACCCTGAGATGGTGAAGATTGAGAGAGGAGGTTGTGTTGAGAAAGATGCATTGTTATTTGGACATATATATGAAGGTGATGAAGGAGGGATGGTGAAGTTTGGAGAGATTAAGATTGGTGAAGATGGGTTTGTTGGGAGTAGAGCTATGGTTATGCCTGGTGTGGTATTGGAGAATGACGCTAATCTTGCTGCTTTCTCACTTGCAATGAAACAAGAAATTATTAGGTCTACATAAAAATATGGTATATTCTACTTTTCTTTTCGAAAATTGCAAGTAAATTACTTTCTGTCTTTACTAAAATCAATCGCATGTATTTCACCAATTTCGTTTTAAAATTTTGCATTTGACATATTAGTAAATGTGTATTTCACTAATTTCGTTTTAAAATGTTCCGTTTGATATGATTAGTAAATTTGTATTTTATTAATTTCATTTTAAAATTTTACGTTTAACACAATTAATAAAGTATGATTTTAATTGGTCGTAGATAATTATCTACAATTCTTTAACAATAATTTATATTTTAATGGAAAAAATTGATAAGTATTTGTCTAATTGTTACCTTGTTTAGTTTGCATTTGTCTAACTGTCTTTGTAACAAATAATTGAATAATGTTTGGTGTACATTTATATATACACTCATCTTATGTGAAAGTGATATGATAAATGAGATATATTTATGATGTAATAGAAAGAAAAAAAATAAATTATGATATTAAATGGATCATATAAATTAAAGATAATATAAATATAAGAATTGTAATTAATTAGTAGTTTGATTAGAGTGAATTTTACTAACTCCTTATGATCTAACAAAATTAAATAAATGTACCATATAGTGAAATTTAACTCGAATTTCACATGTACGTTGATATTGTTGGAATGTGTACTATTACTCAATTCAGTCAAATATAAAATAAATATAAAATATTATTAGTGTTATAAAATTAAGATTTAATTTATATGTTTCCTAAGTAGAAAGATTACAATCATTAAATTTAATAGAGATATTTAATTTTTATTAAAATTATTTTTAAAATTATCCACTTAAATAGTTGTGATATGTTTATATTATAAAATATAAAAGAACAGCAAATTTTCTTTTTAAAGTGTAATAGTAATTACAATGCTATATGAGTTTTATTTATAGAATGTAAATTTTGTAACTTACAAACATGTTAAGAGTTTGAAGTGTGTTATTTAGACACACAAAAGTCAAATATAGTATAAAATACATCTTAAATGTGTGCACTTTTAGAACCAATAAAACAAAAAATAATATAAAATATATATATGTTAAATGGGTCATATGCCCCCAAATAGTAAAATGTGATCATTAATATTTATTTTAATAAAGAACTGTAAGTCTGTTGTATGTATTGAATGATAGAAGTGAAAATAGAGAAAATTAAGAGAAATATAATGAATGCATGAGAAGCATTGGGCGGTTGGAAGCAAGAGAGAAGCATGGCATGAGTATGATAAAGTGGCCCCACCCAAAATGATTGAAGGTGGATTATCTTAACGTGTTTTAACTTTTAATTTTATCACCACCACACAAGGAACAAACAAAGCTTTTCAGCTTCTTACCAATCAAAACTATCCACGTGTTATCACTCACGCCGCCACCAACATCCCTCCGACACGCGCCAGACTGTCAAACGTCTCCTTACCTCGTAATAGTATCCTCACGTTCTCCTTAAATACCAATTTTGCCCCTCCCTTGTCTTTTTCATCTCACGCTTATTTCCTGTGTTTTCTCCCAACTTTTTAGACTATCAAAAGGTTATAACTGTAAAATCGATCTACAATCTCAGTACAAACACACGACACAGTAAAATTCGGAACCATTTCGCAATTTCATTCACACAGTGTCTCTGTCTCTGTCTTAGTAATCAATCATCAATTTTCTTGGAGATTTTTTTATTCAAAAAGGTTCCTCATTTCTTGCCAGAAACAAGGGATAAAGCAAGTCATTGAAAGAAAAAAGAAAAAATATTCATGCTACCTTCTTCACTTCTCTGTTCTGCCTAATAAAGTTCATGATTTTTTGCTGTTCTAACACAATGAGGATGAAGAAAGTTAACACTTTGATCATAATCGTTATGATTTTCACTTCTGTTCAATGCTCTAGTTCAAGTGAGTTTTCTTGGTTTTGTTCTTTTTATTGAACTAAACTAAACTAAACCATTGTTTTGAACTTTTGATATCATTGCAGCTCGAACTCGATTATATAGAACAAACATGGAAGGAGGAAGACACATTGCAACAAGCATAGAGGTATATGTAAGCAAAAAGAGGGAAACTTTGTTTTTTGGTTATTAAGTTTGAAACTTTTAACACTATATGTTAATAAATGGGTTTATTTTTTTACTATTAGGTTGCAAGGTTTAAGAATGAAAGTGTTTCTGGTGGCACAGTAGAAGACTCAGCAAGAAAAGTTCCAACAGGACCTGACCCTCTTCATCACAACAATAACCCTTTAGACCCTTGAGTTTATTGTTAACGCACATTTTGAATGATGCTTCAATATCATATCATTTACTCAGTACTCAAGTTTTTGTAATTTATATATATATATATGATGATACCTTCTACAATATAAATCTTGTTTTTGTATGAAAATCACATTTATTTGGGGTATATTTGCATTTTGAGCATCGAAAGAAGACAAAGAAAGTAAAGTGAATCCATTTCGTTGCCACATTTACTAGTGGAAAGGAAGGAGTACTGCAAATTGGTACAACTTCAGCAAAGTAGTGATTAATTACCTTTATTCTCGTTTTATTTTCAACTTCACCAATTAGTCAAAGCTTAATTTAGTATCACCAATGACAAATTAAATATTGAATTAGGGACAGTTTTACTTGGTGCTAAATAAACAAGTTTTTCTTTGCCTTATAGCTTAGAATTAGAGGTGAGAAATTGGGTTTTTTTTTCTCAATAGCCTCTTTTTGAAAAAAAAAACACTAAAATACCCCAATTTGAAAAATATATACCAAAATGCCCCATTTTTTTTTTCTTTACTTACAAGTCGCCATTTGGAATGGCGACTTCCTTAAGGAAGCCCGAGTTTCAAATGGCGACTTCCTACTTGATTTTTAAAAAAAGGGGCATTTTGGTATATTTTTTTCAAATGGGGGTATTTTAGTGTTTTTTTTTCAAAAAGAGGGCATTGAAAAAAAAGACCCGAGAAATTGAGTCGATTAATGCACCAAACATAGCTCCTAATATCTATATTCAGTATATTCACCTTTTCCCCTGCCATATATGTAATTGTTTCCACCGTATGTAATTAGCAAGTTATATTATAAATTTGTTAAATACACCATAAAATGTAGAGATGCGAATTTGAAAATCCACTTATATTATTATAGTTTGTATAAATTAACAAGTTATAACTGTTACATTTTAAGGTGTAGTTTGTTAATTTATACTAACTAAATTACGAGGAAATATAAATTAACAAACTCATATGTATTAATATAGTTGTATATAACTCGTTTTAATGTGTATAAAGATTATAATTGTGAGTTTCTAAAATAGTATATGTATTAAGGAAAATGCTAATACTCACTAACAACATACTCA
Source organism: Cicer arietinum (assembly GCF_000331145.2). Classification (NCBI taxonomy): domain Eukaryota; kingdom Viridiplantae; phylum Streptophyta; class Magnoliopsida; order Fabales; family Fabaceae; genus Cicer; species Cicer arietinum. The sequence goes on along the minus strand of NC_021163.2, from coordinate 41,530,289 downwards.
CGAGAAAATCAAGATGGAGAAAGAACATATATAACTGTCACTAAATCTTGATATATTAATCTACATCATACATGTATTATGTCAATTAGTCATTAAAATTTATTTGTGATGTCTCCATATATATTATTTGTCTTCGTAAGTGATAACACCACTCATATATTAATAATACAATTATGGATGGTGGTGTTTGGGAGTTGGGACCCTGCTAGCCCCTTAGATGTGTCTATACATATACAATAGACTAGCCTTTAGCATGGTCTATTTACAAATGTTTTCATCTCTCAAAATTTTAAGTGTAAGTTTAGTTATAAAATATAAAAGTAAAAAAATAATATTTAAAAGAGATTTTTTTAAAGTAAAGAAAAAACTATTTATTTTAGATATTATTTTCTAAAAAGATATTCACGTCAAATATTATATCTTCGTATTAACAAAATATTAGTTATATTAGTTTGTAATATTGACTATTATTCTATTTTAAATTTAGTTGTTTTATAAACAAAATTTCTCATGAGTCATTTCAACTCCTAAAAATTTTGAAATGAAAAACTATATAATATAAATAAAGTCTTAAATACATTAACCAAAATATTTTTACCTTAAATGTCACATTAAATATTTGTGTAAGAGTACAAATTTAAATTAGTAATTTTTCTTCATTTAAAATTATTGCTTCTCCTTTCAACAAAAACACATTAAATCTATTTTCTTCCTTTTCCTACCACCGCCGCTTGACAGATGACTACAACCTAATTTACATAACTTTATTCTAAAAATAGACAAAACTATTGGTTTTTGATAAGCATGTCTAGCCAAAATATGAACATGCTAAAATCACCTAAGAGTCTTTTTGAATCTAACTAATCAGCCTATAATAATATAGGTATAATATTGCTTATAATAAAATATTTATTTTGTGTTAAAATCATACATTTATTTACAATTCTAAATATTAATGACTTACGTAATGGTCCTATAAATTTAATTCATAATTTTTTATAGGAAATCGATCAATCGGGTTTTTTTGGCACTACTGGTTCACAAAGAATTTTCACAACTCACAAGCTTTCATCTTTAGATTAATAATGAAATTAATATTAGCCACTGTTATTTAGGTTGCAACTTAAAATATTTTAGGTTTAAATATGTTTTTTATTTTTGTAATTATAATTTTTTTAATTTTGATATTCGTAAATTTTTTTTTATTTAATTAATATCTTTACATTTTAAAATAGTTATTTATTATACCGTAAAAAATCGTTTTAAAATTAAATCGTCTTAAAAAAAAATAGGTGATGTTTCTATAAAATTATACATAAACAAGAGTGTATTCCGACTCGAACATTCGTATAATAAGTGAGATTCATATTTAATAAAAGTGATTTATATATATGTTTGTGTGTGTTTAGACTAGAGGGTGGGCAAAGTTCAGTTCTGAACTAGAACCGTTTGAAAATTGAACCGAACTGATTTTCAGTTCGAAAAAATGAACCGAACCAGTTTTACAAATGGTGAACCGGTTTTTTATTTTGAACCAAATTGAACTGGTTTAACTTAGTTTTTTTGTTCATATATGCCAAATTTTACATAATTACCCCTAATTACTTATAAAAAAACAACTTCAGTTCAAGTTTTTTGAAATAAAAACCTGTTCGGTTCAGTTTTTTCAAATTAAAAATCGGTTCGGTTCGATTTTTTAAACTGAAAACCAGTTCGGTTCAATTCTTGCTTTAAAAAATCAGTTCGAAAACAGTTTGGTTCTCAATTTTTATAAATTAGTTCAGTTCAAAACCAGTTCAGTTCAACAGTTTGATTCAGTTTTTAATTTTTTTAACACCCCTAAACATCACCATTTTCAACTAGATTTTGGTAATGAAATCCACCCTCATTTAATTGTATCAAAGATCACCCCACAATGATACAGTGAATTTATAACTCTTTTTAATAGCTTACATCTTCATGCTAATTATATGATGCAAAAGTGAAATATGTATTATGTCATGTACAATTTTGTTTATACAATTGAATCAATAAGTCTTATCATCAAATCAAATCAAATCAAGTGACATATAATTGAATTATTGATTCAATGATAATGGTAGAAATAAAGTTATTGAGATGTTTTCTATATATACTATTTATATCACATCAATAATATATTATACTTATTCAAAAAAAATTCTTATAAATAAATATTTGCCGAGAAATACTCACAAATATTCTTAGAACACTTATTACTAATCTAAATATAAATATTTTATTAAAAATATATTTGTAGATTTTGGAAAATTTAAAATAAAGTTATAGTTTTTAATCCTTAACAAGTGTCATTAGCATTAGCGTGACTCATTTGTTTCATGTGACTTTTGGTGGAAAACGTGGCTTCATGTAATGTGTATGAAAATCAATCAAATATTCCAAGTTTCACATCTCATCATCTCAATGACTCCTGAAACATACGTGTCACTCAATAAACAATAATAAAAGAAAAACGTAAACGCCACAATAAAGTGACAAAAAGTGAAATAAAAATATCTGCATTATTATGTGCAAAAAGCGAAGAGAAAATATCTTGGTGCTAAAGTAACTTTCATTATTTACACTGGAGTCCCAACCCAAAGATACTTGAAACCGAATTCCCTACTGTAACTGCTTGACGTAGTTATAGCTTTTAGACGTCTGATTTAGATCAACGGCTAAAATTATTTAGTGCAGTAAAATTGACTGTGATATGAACCGTTAAATCTAAAATCAACAGATAAGATCAACTACTGCGAAAACTGGTTGCTCTCACTACTGCAGGGAATCGAGAACCAAGATACTTACAAAATATCTCTTCTGTGCTTCAAATATCTAACACTTTTTTTTTGCACACTCACACTCAAATCACTTTTCAATCGAGTTGCCGGAGTTCTCACCGCACCGCCGCAGAACATGTCGAAAACCACCGCATACGGCGGCGACTCTCCCTCGGAAAACTTTGAGACGCCGACGCTAGACAGGGAGTCTCCCACTCTGCTTCAGTCCATTTCAGAGCACGGTGGATATGCGTACGTGAGAATGGCGGCAGTGGCAGCCTCCGGAGACATTCGCGCAGCGGAGGCGGTTAGGGAGATGGCGTGGGAGCAGCTTCACTCTGGACCGTGGCACTCGGTGTTGCCGGTGTGGCGCGACGCTTACTCGATGGCGTGTCTCCACGTGGCGAAGCACCACTACGGAAACGGTGAGTTGAAGGAAGCGCTTAGGGCTTTGGATATGGGGATTATTATGGGAGGGAGTCTACTTAGGAAGGATTTGGACTCTGCTGTTGATATGGTTTCGGAAAAGGCTAGGATGCTTAGGGTTTCTGATGGAAACAATCAAAGTTTTGGTAATTCTGAGCATCAACTCGTTGATCGTGAATTCGATGTGTCTAAGGTGAGCTTCATCAATCCGTTCATAGCTTCAATTTTATGACCATTTTTTTTTGTCTTCGAAAATTCCACCACAATTAACTTCAATATCGGCATTTGCCAGCTAGCTAGCATGACTTGACATTTTATGTCCATTTATTATTATTATTGGTGATGTTGTTATTGTTATTCTTATTGTTACTTTTATTAATTAGGGTTAAATAAATTTTTGGTATTTATAAATATGTTGTATTTTGTTTTTCAATTCTCTAAGATTTTTCTTCAAAAAATGGTGCCTTAAATGTTTTCTATCAACAATTTTGACTCATGCTTTTAAATCAACTCACGTGTATCAATGAATTTTTGAATTATTTTTTGCAAGAATATTTAGAATATTACAGGAATTCTCCTAATAAATTTTTGAATTTTTTAACAAAAAGATGAATTAAATAAGGATTTTTTAAGTGCTAAAAGCTTAAAAATCGTATTTAATTCACCATTTGTTAAAAAATTCTAAATTTTTGTGAGAGGCATTCTTATAATGTTCTAAATATACATGCAAAAAGTTATTTAAAAATTCATACAATAAATATGAATTATTTTAAAAACAAGAACCAAAATTATTTGACGGAAAATATTTGGAAAATATTTGAGAGACCATTGTTTTGAAGAAAAATCTTAGAAGGACTAAAACTTATTTAACCCTATTAATTAATACTACTGATAATACCACAGTATAATCTGAGATATGAATGAAGTTCAGGTAAATGTTGGTTTTGGTTATGCCGTGGTAAAAATTGATTATGTATAATTGATTTTAGTTAAAAGTTATTTGAATGTGAATTTTTCTATGTTTGGATCACGTACAAGTGAATTGAACAATAAATTTGAGGCTAAAAATCATGTTCAATTGTTTAGAGGCAAAAGTTATGAATCTCAACCTCAATTTAAAATTCATTTAAAACAATTCTACTATTCACTTTAGGGAGACCCAAAAGTGATTCTGAAGACTAAAATTCAACTTTAGTATGTTTGACAGTTATCGATTAGAATTGATTCTAATTAGAAGTAAGCATTTGTTGCCAAAAATTGTTTTTTATTTAAATTTATTGTTCAACTAACTTTCAGGGTAAACGTAGTCAAACATATATCATTTTACCTTAATCTAACTTTACTAAAATAAATTTTATAAAATAAACTCAATACAAATAAATTTTGGTCTCTGTTGAATTGCAGCTTCTAAAAAACACGGTGGGAGAGTTCTCAACTCAACGTGGTGGTTGTCCAGCACAAAACCAAACACTAATATAAACATTCAAAATAATTTTATGTGCTTTGAATGACGTCCAAATATGCCCATAATTGTTTTTAAATGGAAATTTCCAAACTGTGAGATTAAAACATGTGTCAATGTGTCACCCTCGAATATGAGACAAGATTGAGTGCTTACTAGTATTGGATTTTGAAGAGTTTTTTCTTAGGTTGTGTGTGGATTTATGGAATGAAGTGGAAAATGAAATGGATTCATAATAAACTCCATTATTTGGATTGATTGAAATATGATGGGAAGGAGTGGGATATGATCGAATGCATTCTATTCAATACCCTGCTTTTATTCCATTCTACTCAAGTCCAGTAAATCCCCTTTCATTCAGTTTCACTCTCCATTATATATCCAAATTCCAAAGACAACCTTAGGTTGCTCTTTTATGCTTCTTTTTGTACTTGTGAAGCCGGGCACGAGTAAGAAGATTATGTTATGGTTGCATTTGTGCAACGACGCTTCTAACGTTTACTTTATAGCTTTTACACTGTAGGTGCTCAAACTTTTACCTGTTAAGTCCCTTGCTTCTAAGCTTGTGGTGAAGAGGTCCGCCCTGTCACTGGAGAAGTTCCTGAAAGATCATTACCTGGCTGGCTCCCCAGTTATCATCAGTGATTGTATGGCGCACTGGCCAGCCAAAAAAAACTGGAATAATATAGATTACTTGCTAAGAGTTGCTGGTGACCGCACTGTTCCGGTTGAGGTAATTACTCTAGCTGATATATTTCTAATTATAATAATGCATGGTACCTCCTTTTCTTTGAAGAACAAATGATTAGAGATGAAGTTTTCAAAACCGGGTGCATTTGTTTAGTTTATTGAATTCACATTGGAAAGGGGATAGTGGTTTGACAATTTTCCTCACTAATACTCTGATCCTTTGCATTAATCTTAACTCACCTTAACTAACAATTACTAAACTGTTACTTGAATCAATCCTAGGGCATATATGTTCATTAGCTGTTAGATTGAAAGCTACTCCCTCTAGTCTATTTTTAAGAGACATTTGGTTATATTTTTTCTCCTAAATTTAAGAAGCACAGTACACTTTTTTAAGTGTATTTATTACTAAACTTTCTTTTATACCCCTCATTTATTGTGAGTTTTATTTTACCTAGAAATTATCTTCCCTTGAAAGTGAATTTCAATTAATGAGTGTTAAGGGAATTTTTGGAAAGAAAATTGGCATTAATGCATTTTAATGTGTTCCTTGGTATGTGTGATTTTGTCTTTTGTTTCATATAGTAAATAGGAATGGAGAGAGTATATTCTAAAATTGAAGTTAGTTTTTGGTAATCTTTCCTAAACTTTCTTACTAGTATTTTGGAAAATTATCGGGCAGTTCAAGTACAAACGTGAAATTTAAGTGAAAACTCTTCATTGAACACTGTATTCACTAACACAAACTTAATACCCTTCAATTACATTGGCAATTTAATTATCGGCTTCTAGTCATAACTTAGTTCTTGTCCTCTCTTTGTAAATAATTAAATTTATTTCTACAGCCAACTAAAATTGGTTATGAACTCATCCACTAGGAAATCATTCACTTGGAACATGCTTTAATACAATTAATCTATTGCATTGTGCGTTAACTTCATATATTTGATTTTATAGGCCTAAAAAGGCTCAATCTAGAAATCCTAGAACTTTTTCTTTGAAATGCATCTAACAAGTGAATAAACAATTTACTTTGGTTGCAACAGTTGGTCCCCAATTCTGTGACAATTTGTGGCAGATTCTGTTTTAGCCACCAAGTTGTTGAACTGAAACTGGAAATGGATGAGATAAAAGTTGAAAGATTTGCCTCATGTGATCTGTGAATGTTTATTGCAATTGCAGTAATGCACGTCTTTACATTGTAATTTGTAAGTTACCTCTAGGATTGTTTGTACTTATGTCCCACCCCGTGTAATTTTTTTTGTGTGATGGCAAGGTTGTTGAATTTGTTTAACAGTATACTGGAAACCAACACACAACCCAAAAAAGGAAGAATGGTGTAAAGTGGATACTTATATGTATTACAATTTTCATTTTTGAATAAATATTGGAAGAAAAGGATAAGTGTGCAGCATTCTTTGCAGGTTGGGAAAAACTATTTATGTGCAGATTGGAAGCAAGAGCTAGTTACATTTTCAGAGTTCCTTGAGCGGATAAGGTCGCATGGCTGTTCTCCTGGTGGTCCTACATATCTTGCTCAGCATCCATTATTTGACCAGGTATTCAAAGTTTAGATCTCTTGTAATTCTTTGACATGCAAATTCAGGACATGAACTGCTCGTTTAAGTTTCTCACACTATTGAATTGACAGATAAATGAGCTTCGGAAAGATATCTTTATTCCCGACTATTGTTTTGCTGGTGGAGGGGAGCTAAGATCTCTCAATGCTTGGTTTGGTCCAGCTGGAACAGTAACACCGTTACACCATGATCCACATCATAACATACTAGCACAGGTATTTCAGTTGTATACTTTAATAGTTGTATTGAATAATTGCAAATTAAAGCTGCTTGTTAAACCCTCACCTTCACTGGGTCCTGCCCAGAGAATATCATGTTAGATACCCCTTACTATTGTGGCTCTTGTTTCTTTTGAGCACTTGTAAGCAATTAATACTTAAATAGAGGTCCCATGGGTCCAACTTCGGTCGATACTATAACCAACCCAGCTATTCATGCTTCTTAGTTCTTACCTAGATTACAATTGTGTTACTAAATGTACAATTTAGTCCTAGCAAGCTAACATGACATAGGTGATGTACTTCCAGCAATACAAACGAAGTTCAGATTTTCTATCCCTTATTTTAAGTGAAACCTGTGATGCACAACAATCACATTGTGGTTTGTATAATATTCTAGTTATTTAAATTGTTTACAAAAGGCTGCTTACATTATTGGTGTAGTGCAGGTATCCAAAAGATTTCTGTGCACCACGGAATAATCTATTTGACTGAGATTATTGTATTGTTTCTCACTTCTAGGTTGTCGGGAAAAAGTACATTCGGCTTTATCCAGCATCTATGTCTGACGAACTTTTTCCCTACTCGGGCACCATGCTTAGCAATTCCAGCCAGGTATTTAGGTTTCTTAACTGTAAAATTGAGTTATTTCCTGTACAGTCTACTTGTGCCTTTGCTTGGAAGAATACCATATCACTGCAACCCATTTGAATGGCCAAATAACTCTTGAAGTATTTCATTAATTCAGTATATTTTCTTACTGTCTTATTTTTCTTACTCTCCACTGTATGTATAATCTTGTAATTTTATTACAAGCCTAAAAGTAGTATCTCATGCATGTATAATTTTATTTTTCTTTCTCACCACTGTATGTATAATCTTATGCATGTATAAAAGTAGTATTATTTTTCTTACTCTCCACTGTATGTATAATCTTGTAATTTCAATGTCACTTTGATCGCTACATTTCACTTTTGATGGAGAAGACAAGCATCTTCTATGTTGTGTTGCTGATATCTATGTAACTAATCATTTCACATCCCAATTACAGTAGTATCTCATGCATGAACATCATTTTGAGCACCTGCTTTCACCGTGATAAAATATATATGTAATAGATATTTGTTCCAGTTGTTATACGATGCTATCTTGTTATTTTGTAGTTTTAGAACACTAAGTTATTTAATACTCTGGTGCGTTTGTTATGTTGTCAATGCAATGACTTTTAATGTTTTTTAGCTATCAATTATATTATAAAAAAAAATAAAATTAAGCAGGGGCTAAAAAATTAAAACAACTATTTTTCCCCCAGCTGATGTGTCAACTGACTTTTTAGCGTCGGATATTTCAATTTTATAGATAGCGTCGGTGTATCGTAGGTCAGGCCGACACTAATATAGCGTCGGATGGTGTTTGGCCGACGCTAGTCATTAGCTTCGACTGTTTTAGCCTAGTACCGACACCGACGCTAAATCACCATTAGCGTCGGCTTTGGGTCGGCTTTTAGCGTCGACTTTGAGCCGACTTTGAGCCGGCGCTAAATCACCGTTAGCGTCGACTTTGGCCTATTAGATTCTTCGACATTTCAGTTTAGTATTCTTTTATAATGGATTAGAAGTACTCCTCGTACTGTTATTTTTTCTATTTATACTTCTTTTGTGTTTAAATTGTTTTGGATATTTTTCTTTCTAAATCTATACAGTATGGCAGTATCCCTTTAATTTCTCTATAGTTTTCATAGATCTGGTTTGCATTTTGTTCTAAAAGATGTGCTACTTAATTTATTTGTATTAATTGAGTTTACTATTTATTCTCATAATCAATCTTATTGGACAGTTTGTGAGAGGTAACTTATATCTTTCTCTTATAGTCTTTCTAAGTATCTAAATAAATTATTTACTACCATATTTTATCATTATTATTTCATCCTCACTAACATTTTGGTGCTATGCAACGCCTAATTTTTTATGGTAAAAAAACCGTTCTCGTAGAGGTAAATAGACAACAGTTTTT
>NC_021163.2:41520285-41520602 GCF_000331145.2 Cicer arietinum | reverse complement strand
TGCAACTAACAAGTTATAATTTTTCTCCCCCTTTGTCAGTTAAGTCAAAAAGGCAGAAAAAATTCTCCCCCTATGTTAAAGAACATGTGCATTGAGGGTGAAATCATATAACATAGTGCATCAGAAACAATGAAGTTTATATGTATAAAGACAAAATCCATCAATGCAATTAATGAGCAACTTAGATGATTAAGCCAAATGATATAACATTTATAAAAATTCATCATACATCACAGAATTATAACAGGTCAGAGCAAAACAGTATGAAACCTAAGGGTCCTAATCACCTAGTGTAGGCTGGTCCTCACTATCATCTA
>NC_021163.2:41518477-41520177 GCF_000331145.2 Cicer arietinum | reverse complement strand
CGCGACGTCTTCAAATGACAGTTTGATGTCGAGGTGTGTTTGAATCGCATCCACATCTTGAACAACTGAGTTCAAGGAGGCTTGCAGAGTCCTTAAACTTGCTTCCAATCTGGACTGAGATTCCAACACTTTGGCATTGTGTGCCATCTGAGCTTCAATGAATTCCATTATTATGTTCACAAAATCAGGAGTAGCAGATTCAGTGACTGGTTGAGGCTGAGGCTGAGGTTGGGGCTGGACTGGTTCAACAGCAGCTTGAGGTCTTATCCATTTGCCATGTAACCGCTTCAATTGCATCTGATTCACAATTGATTCACCAAACACCAGGGTGGTTTTAGCAGATTCCTCATTTCCAAATGAGACCTTGAAGTGTTTGAGGATTTTAGTGATCAACTGTGGATAAGGCAGCATCAGCTTGCTTTGAGATGCTTCCAACATGTGCCTTAGCACAATCCAACACCAGCTCATCCTTAACTCTTTGGATAAGCCCCATAACAGTATGATGTCCAACTTCTGGACCACTGCATGATTTCCCGATCTTGGTACCAGCATACGCGTCAGAGCATACATCAACATCCTCTGTTGAACCTTCATCTGACCAATGGGCAGTGAAATCGATTCAACAAACCCATCGACCATCAGGTCTTTAACTGCGGTATGCCTATCAAGTGTTTCTTCCCAACCTTCATCGGCAGTGTCAGCTTCCGAGCTGCCATCAATAGATTTGCCGTAGAAAGGCAATCCAGACAAAGTTGAGAAATCATCAAAGGACATTGCAATCCTTTTTCCCTTAACCAAAGCAGTAAAACCTTCTTCAGTTAACTTGAATGTAGAATAAAACTCCCTGATCAGCCTAGGATAGCTATCAAGTGTAGAAGACAGAAAACTCTCCAATCCATGAAACCTGAGGTGGTTCTGAAAAGTGAATTCCACAACATCAAAATATTCAAAATCCATGGTTCTAGCCTCATGAATTTTCCTTTTTGCGAAGTCTGTAGACAGAGATGGTTGTACCTCCTTTTCCTTAGGTGCAGAGACCTTCTTAGGAGGTGGAGAAGAAGTAGGCTTCTTCTTCCTTTTCTGAGTAATCTCTTTCATGGCATCAGCCATGAGCTTTTCAATAGGGGGTTCCTTCTGTTTCTTCGGCTTTTCATGGATTGGAGCAGGAGCTTTTCCTTTATCTTTTGCAAGTATTTTGTGAGTTGGGATGGGTACTCTTTTTGTCAAAGTTGGAGGTGGTGAAGGTGTTTCACTGGTGGAAGAAGATGATGGAGATGGAGTGCGTGCTTGAGTCTGTTTTACACGGGCCATATCAACAATTTGGTGTAGATTCGAAGTAGGTAGAATGTAGAATGCAGATTCAAACAAATGCAGAGACAGAAGAATGAAGAACACAAGAGAAAAGCAGAGAAAATCTGGAAAATAGAATGCAGAAATCGATTTAGAACTGTTCCTATTTATACTCTTGACCTTGTAAATCGATTTCCCAATCGATTAGGTTACCGTTGCTGGGAATCCTCAATCGATTGAGTAATGATGAAGTGCCAACGGCTAGTAACTTTGAGTAACGGTCATATTTCAAATCGATGTTCAAATCGAATTCCAGTTTTACTTAATCGATTCCCAAATCGATTGTCTTAAGGTTGAACACTTAACTAATCGATTTCCAAATCGATGCTCGTGAAGGTTAAAAAAAATTT
>NC_021163.2:41459293-41502475 GCF_000331145.2 Cicer arietinum | reverse complement strand
GTTATTGTGTATCAAGAATATTCAATGTATATTTCAGATTGATATCATTGTTATTGAAAGAATGATTGAAGACAGTTTATATAGTTTCTGAAAAACATATTAATCAATCGATTTACCAATCGATTTCGTAAAGTGATAAACCAGTCTAATCGATTTGCCAATCGATTATCGTGTGTCTTGTTTTTCTTGAATCTTGAAACTATATAAGCCAATCGATTTGCCAATCGATTCTTTAAACAATAATTTTCAGTAATTATGTTAAGACTGATATGAATCGATTTCGTAATCGATTGCAGATGTTATGTTCAAACTGAAACACATATCAATCGATTGCGTAATCGATTTATCAAGTCTTCATAATCGATTAACAAATACTTAAAATCGATTTGATCACACGCTCAGAGTTCACTGGGTTTTCAAAAGGTTCTGTCAATCGATTTGCCAATCGATTGTGTTTAAGTCAGTGACTCAGCTATTTTGATACTAATCGACGTGCCAATCGATTTGTATGTATTTGTCTGAAAACGTTCTTACCTGGGATTTAGTTCAATCGATTTGCCAATCGATTGCAACCAAATTTGACTTGATTGAAATTTTACAACATAGATTGTCCAATCGATTTGTATGTCACAGGAAAGGTTATTTTGCAAGTGATATTTAAGTAATCGATTTGCCAATCGATTACCCTTAAAACTGGGGTTCCACTGTGACTTGTCCAATCGATTTCCCAATCGATGTATTTCAATCAGGTTTACTTTGTGAGATGTATAATCGATTTGTCAATCGATTACCCTCAAAACTGGGGTGCTACTGACTTGTGCAATTTTCATTTCTAATTCAGTCAGTCGATTGCCCAATCGATTATACCAACACAAACAGTTGTGTTTCCTTACACCCTTGTTATGAAATCGATATTTCCCAATATTTGCTTCAGTCAAAGGTCAACTTTTGTTGATTTCTTGTGTTCCAAGCAACCTGGTCCAAGTGTGTAGGATTTGATTGTTGTTCCTGAAATCTTGCTCAATTCAAATATTAGATTTATCGTGTATTGTATGAATATTGTTGAATTGTTAACTATGTCAAAATTAGGAATCAAAGGATCAAAATCCAACATCTTGTTTTTCTTGAATCTTGAAACTATATAAGCCAATAGATTTACCAATCGATTCTTTAAACTACATTTTTCAGTGATTATGTTAAGACTGATATGCATCAATTTCGTAATCGATTGCATATGTTATGTTCAAACTGAAACACATATTAATCGATTTCGGAATCGATTTATTAAGTCTTCATAATCGATTAACAAATACTCAGAATTGATTTGGTCACAAGCTCAGAGTTCACTGGGTTTTCAAAAGATCTTTCAATCGATTTGTCAATCGATTGTGTTTAAGTCAGTGACTCAGCTATTTTGATGTTAATCGACGTGCCAATCGATTTGTATGTATTTGTCTGAAAACGTTCTTACCTGGGGTTTAGTTCAATCGATTTCCCAATCGATTGCAACCAAACTTAAATTGATTGAAATTTTACAAAATAGATTGTCCAATCGATTGTGTTTGTCACAGGGAAAGTTATATTTCAAAGACATTTAAGCAATCGATTTGCCAATCGATTACCCTTAAAACTGGGGTGTCACTGTGACTTGTCCAATCGATTTCCCAATCGATTTATTTCAATCAGGTTTATTTGTGAAATGTATAATCGATTTGTCAATCGATTACCCTCAAAACTGGGGTGCCACTGACTTGTGCATTTTTCATTTCTAATTTAGTCAGTCGATTGCCCAATCGATTATACCAACACAAACAGTTGTGTTTCCTTACACCCTTGTTATGAAATCGATTTCCCAATCGATTTACTTCAGTCAAAAATCAACTTTTGTTGATTTCTTGTGTTCCAAGCAACCTATTCTAAGTGTGTAGGATTTGATTGTTGTTCCTGAAATCTTGCTCAATTCAAATATTAGATTTATCATGTAGTGTATGAACATTGTTGGATTGTTAATTATGTCAAAATTAGGAATCAAAGGACTAGAGTCCAACAGCTTATTTTGAACATTGACGACAATGTGGTCATAGCGTCAGTCAATTGGTTTCATTCTCGAGGGATATGGTGAAAAGTGATCTTCTCTAAGTTTTATGTCAGTTCTTTGATATGGATATAATACAGAATAAATTTGGAATCTTGCGTTTCCCACTCTCCTTTCATCTGATAGATGACCAATAATGAGTCTCCACATACCTCAAGAACTTTTACCTTTGATTCAATAGTTGCTTTGATGCCCATAACGAATGCCTCATATTCAGAAATATTGTTTTTGCAATCAAAACACCAACCTAGGAGTAAATGGAGTGAACTGGTTCTCTGATGAAATCAAAATGGCCCCAATTTCATGCCCTAACGCGTTAGAAGCACCATCAAACACTAATGTCCATATTTCTTTATCATGTGATTTAGTCTCTTCAAATAAAGTCATGATGCCTTCATCGTGGTATTCACACTACATTGATTGATAATCTTCTACATGTTTTTGGACCAAATACTCTGCTAGGGCATTTCCTTTGATAACGTTTTGTGTAACGTATACCAAATTGTATTCTGATAACATCTGCAACGGGCAATCCTTCTAGTAAGAGCAAGTTTCTCAAAGATGTATTTAGTTCGGTCCATTTTAGACACCAACCAAGTTGTATGACATAACATGTATTGTCTCAACCGACGAGCAGCCCATACTAATGTGCAACATGTTCGTTCAAGCAGTGAATACCTTGTTTCACAACTGGTGGATTTTTTGCTCAAATAATAAATAACATGTTCTTTCTTACCTGATTTGTCATGCTTCCCCATTACACAACCCATTGACTCATCAAGTACTGTCAGGTACATAATAAGCGGTTTTCCAAGAACATGAGGCACTAAGATTAGAGGTTTTGACAAGTACTGCTTAATCTTTTCGAAAGCTTTTTGACAATTCTCATTTCCTTCAACCTTTTGGTCTTTGTGCAACAACTTGAAAATTGGATCACATGTAGCAGTGAGATGTGATATGAACCTAGCAATGTAATTCAATCAACCCAAAAAGCCACGAACTTCTTTTTCCGTGCGTGGAGCGCGCATTTCTTGTATTGCTCTTACTTTATTCTGGTCCACCTCTATCCCTTTTTGACTAACGATAAACCCAAGTAATTTTCCTGATCTTACACCAAAAGTGCAATTAGCAGGGTTTAAACGAAGTCTGAACTTTCTTAGTCGCACAAACAACTTTTGAAGGTTAACAACATGGTATTCTTCAGTCCGAGATTTTTCAATCATATCATCCACGTAAACCTCTATTTCTTTATGTGTCATGTCATGAAACAAAGTTACCATTGCTCTTTGATAGGTTGCCCCATCATTCTTCAATCATAATAGCATCACTTTATAATAGAAATTCCCCCATTGTGTGATGAACATAGTTTTCTCCATATCTTTGGGAGCCATCTTGATTTGATTATACCCTGAGAAACTATCCATGAAGGAGAAAAGAGAATATTGAGCAGTGCTATCTACTAGGACATCAATGGGAGGCAAAGGAAAATCATCTTTAGGACTAGCTTTATTTAAATCCCGATAATCAACGCACATTCGAACCTTTCGATCTTTCTTTGGAACTAGGACAATATTAGCCACCCATTGAGGGTATTTTGCCACTAGTAAGAAACCGACATCAAATTGCTTCTTGACCTATTATCTAATTTTAAGTGACATATCAGGCATCATTCTCCTTAGTTTTTATTTAATTGGAGCACATTTAGACTTGAGTGGTAACTTGTATTCCACTATGTCAGTATCTAGCTCAGGCATATCCTAATATGACCATGCAAAGACGTCCACATAGTCAAATAAAAGTTTAATCAACTTTTCTCGTTCACTTTCTTTCATAGACGTACCAATTTTAATTTCTTTCTTATCACATTCAGTGTGACATCCTAAACCCCAAAATAATATATATAATAAATTATATCATATTCTTATAAAATTTGCAGCGGATAAATAAAAATCTATTTCCAAGAAAATAAAAACTTTTATTTTTAATTCGGATATCACGTTTCTCAAAAATAAAAGAACATTTTAAACTTATTTTCTCCATTAAAATAGTGTAATCTCGATAAGCTTGATTTAAGTATAATTACTTGATTTAATTTTAAAAACTTACTAGTACTTCTAATACTTTCATACAAAAATTCTTTTCAAATTAAATAAGTAAAACAAAAATTAAAACTCTTATTCCTGGTATCACCTATCAGAGCGGGGTTCCTCCCAAACTTGAACTTCAAGACTCATTAACATGTAATAACTGCGATTTTGCAAACGCATGGCCAAGCCAGTCAAACACAAACAACGAAGGAGGTGAGTTTCGAAATCATGATGATAGTATAATACAAGTAAGAAGAACACAAAAACAATCATAATAGAACCGTATCATTACACAAACATTCCATCAAGAAAATATCACATTAAAAGTCAAAATCACTCAAGGAAAATCAATAAATTTGTTTTACTAGTTTTATTTTATTTTTATTTTTTTAAAACACAATTTCATTAATAAAACATTATTAATATTTCAAACACTAATAATTTAAAAATAAAAATAATTAATTTTTTAAAATACATTAATAACCAAAACTCTCATATTCAAAATAATCCATATAATAATACTTATTTTTCCAAATACTCAAATTAAAATATTACCCTCATTAGTGAATAGTCGAAATTATAAATATATATAAAATTATAAATAAATATTACCCTCATTAGAGAATAGTCGAAATTATAAATAACACTATATATTAATTACTAAATCTTAATAAATATATATAAAATCACAATGTCATAACAAGTATATAAAAATAAAGGAAATCAAAAACAATATCACTACTATCTCAACATAATTATTTATAAAAAAAATAACTAAAAATAGAAAATAGTTATAAATAATTGAAATATAACTACGTGCATACTTAATATCAGTCAAGCGCACATGAAAGTATTACATTAATTGGGTACACGTATATACACGTAAAATCGTATAAAATCTTTTATTTAATATCTATATATATATATATATATATATATATATATATATATTACACTTTAAAAAATAGATCAAAGAATAAAATATAATACTTATTTATATCGCTCATGTAATCTAATATTTATAAAACTAGCACATCATAGAAATCACCTTTATAACGAAAAATTAGTCTGAAAATTTATCATCATATATTCTAAAATAATTTTAACATTAAATTAATTATTTAAAATCGTACTTAACTAATAAAATAATTTATTATAAAATTTAGGATGTTACATTTAGTCCCTAAATTGATCACCTCAATAGGTTCTTGATACGGCTGGATTATATTAGCTTCATGTTCCATTAGCCTTTCTAGTTCCGGGGGAGGTTCACAATCGTCTTCACAATCCTCATCAGCGTGATTAATTGGGAATTCAAAATTACAAGAAGAGGTTCTAGAGTTGTTATTGTCAACATGTTCATTTTCATCTCTTCATTTTTAATTTAAGAAGAAAAGAAAAAAGACAATATGAATAAAGATTGCTAAAAAAAAAGGGAAAAACAAAAACAGTTGGAGAATTCAAAAATATATTTATTGATAATAAGTACAGAATTGAAATACATGTGCCCTAATTAGTTATCCTTATAGCCTTGGACAGAGCAAAAGGAGTTAAAATACACAAGTACTTTGAACATGAATTAACAAACACGGGAAACTCGATGATCTTCCAATTATTGAGACTAGTGTTTGGAGGACAAGAGTACACCAATTTGAGGGTATCATCATCAACATGATCCTCTTCCGCAACAGCCACCTGATCAACATATATTATTCTGGCGCTTTGAAAGGTTTGGTGAATGTCACAAATAGGGATCTTTTGTGAATTTGGTAACCGATTTTCCCAACGAGCCATCCTGCTTTCTCTTTTTTCTTTTACAACATTCTCTTGATTAGCTTTGGTAGGTACATATCCCAACTCGTACTTATCCTTCTTTTATGGTATTTCTATCAATTTCCTGAATTTAGCAAAAACTCCTCATTCCAACATGGATTTTGTAGACTTCAATGATGTGGTAGATAGTTTTGGTTCTTTTAAGCGAAATCTGTCACCTATGAAGACAACATGGGCAATTTCTAATGCTTGGAAGGAAGTCTCTATGGCCTCCTCCATGTCTTTGATGTAGCCCATGGAAGATAGATGACTCGCTATCATATCTTCCTCCACATATATTAATACCAGCTTATCGTTTACTATAAACTATAGCTTTTGATGGAGAGTGGATGTCACTGCTCCAGAACGTGAATCCATGGTTTCCCTAAAAGGCAACTGTACGCCGGCTTAATATCCATCAATTGGAAGGTTATTCCAAAGTTATGGGGTCTGATTTGACTCAGCAGGTCAACCTCACCAACAACTTGTCGTCAGGATCCATCAAACGCTTTCAGCACCATAGCACTCGGCTTCAAACAAGCTCCATCAACAAATAGTTTTGATAATGTTGATTTTGGCATGACATTTAACGATGGACTGTTATCAACTAGCACTCGTGCAAGAATATGATCATGACCCCTAACAGAGATGTGTAGTGCTTTATTATGCTCTATCCCCTCGGTGGTAATTCACCATCGTTAAAACTCAAGCCGCTATTGGCGGTGATATTACCAACAACTCCATCAAACTGGTGGACAGTGATATCATGAGTAACATGGGCCTTGTTTAAAACTTTCATCAGTGCCCTTCTATGCGCTTCAGAGTTTAATAACAAAGAAAGACAAAATATCTTGGAAGGGGTTTGATTTAGTTGATCTACCACCTTATACTCACTTTGCTTGATAAACTTCAAAAATTCATTAGCTTCTTGTTATGGCACTGTCTTTTTGCAAGTTTTTTGTCCTTTTATGGCATGATATGCAACTTCTTTCCCTTTTTCTCCATGACCCTCCTTTTTTCTAAGTTTTTCAGGAGTGTATACTCGACCACTCTAGGTCATCCCACCAATCCCTGAAATATTGGTAACTTCAATACCTTGAGGTTTAAAGTTATCACCTGATTGATGATTGACTAAATGGGTTGCGACTTCATAACTCCATGGTACCACCTTGTTATTTTCATAAGGAAAATAGGTTGGTGCTTGGAAAATTATTTCATTTTTCCCACTATGAGTTGGCTTAGGATTCTCTCTTCTATAGAGGATTTCCAATGGTCTTGGGAAAGATCTATTATTTTCCATACACGGCTTTATGGTCGATACGTGATCATCTTTTGTATATTGGTCTATCTCTTCTTCAATGAGATTGGTAGTGGTATCTCTGTGGCCTGGCAAAGGATTATTCCCTACGTTTAGACAGTCTTCTTTGAAGGTAAGCCATTTTGCATTAATCAGTTCTTGCAATTTAGATTTTAGGACTTGACAATCTTCGACGGGATGCCCTACGGCTCCTGCATGGTATTCACATTTGGGGTTAGAGTTATACCATTTCCGAAATGGTGGTTCAAGAGGTTTCATAGGCCTCAGGACTACCATTAAATTCTGGAGAAGGTGAGGCAACAATTGGCTGTATGTCACGGGAATCAGGTCAAAACGAGTTATCTTCTTTCCTCGGTTAACTAGTGGTTTGTAATGATTCGGGATTGGATTTTGGTTACATTGGTTTCGTTGGGAAAACATGACAGGTGGTGGTTGGACTAGGGGTGGTTGATAAAAAAGGTGGTCTTGAAGGGTGATATTGAGGGTTTGAAGCTTGTGAGGTTGCAGCCACACATGAATAGGGAATGTAAGGAGTTTGGGGTATCGGGGGTTGGAAATTTGGGGCTCAATAAGAATTCATGGATGGAAAATAGGAGACTCTTGGGTTTACCATTACAGTGTTAGCATCCCCTTCTTTCTTTTTTGTGAATGTTGTATGGGGTCTCTTCACGCCACTTGCTGCACATACGATCTTTTCACTCCTCATTCTACTTTCTATCCTTTCTCCTATAATGACCAGGTCAGAAAAGTTTGATGACATACTCCCAATCATCTTATCATTAACAGGTGACTAAAGAGTATCTGTAAACATAAAAACTATTTCTCTTTCAGATAAAGGAGGTTCTACTTGTGATGCCACTTCTCTCTACCATTGTGCATATTCTTTGAAAGTTTCAATGTCCTTTTTCAATGAATTTTGCAATTGCATCCTATCAGGGGCCATGTCAATGTTGTACCTGTATTGTTTCAAGAAGGCATAAGCCAAGTCTTACCACGAACGAATTCAATTTCACTCGAGATGCATATACACACTTAAGGATGCCCCACTCAAACTGTCTTGGAAAAAGTGAATAAGAAGTTTGTCGTTATTAGCATGAGAAGCCATTTTTATGCAATACATAGTTAGATGATTTTTAGGACATGCGGCGCCTTTGTATTTTTTAAACTCAAGAACCTTGAATTTTGGAGGGATAGTCACATCGGGAACCAAACACATATCAAAAGCTTCGAGACCATAGACATTATGCCCCTCAAAAGCTCCGATTGTGTATCATCCCCAACGTGAGGTTGTTGCTAATTCGCGTTAGCAACAAAATGGGTTACTTGGAGTGCACTATATGGAATATTTTATGCGGGTATAGTGTTTTGGGGTAGCATGTAGCCCAGATGAGATGGGATTTGTGATTGGTTTAGGTTTTGGGGGTTGATAGTTGAGTGGTTTGGGTTATTGTCGATAGGGTTGAAGACTAAAGGTGGAGTATAACTAGGTGGGACACCATACATAGGAAATTGCCTAGCTGTTGTACAAAACTGTTAGGTAGTCGGGGTAAAGCCTGGTGGGTGAGAAGGAGTGGTTTGGTGTTCTTCATTTGTAGCTGGAGGATCCCTATTTGTATTCTCCTTCCTTAAAGCATGTATAGCTTCTAGGATTCAATCAACCTTGTCATTCAATTGGTTAACATCCGCTCTTATCACTTCTTAGTTTTTCTCAAGTTCATCCATGATCTTGGAGTTTGTGCGAGTCCGATAAGGGTGTCGGGGAAACAACGTTATTGATTTTATCTATTTTTTTTTACATAAATAAATAAATAAAATTTCTATGAGTATGCATTAAATATGAATGGACTGAAGATGAAATCAATTAGTTAATTATGATAGTTGAATGTTAGGGAATCATAAGCCTTATGTAACTAAAAAAAACAAATTATTAGTGAATAAATATGGGGATCGGAAATCAAAACAGCAAATCCTTCATTCATGAGAAAGAAGTACGTCACATTTAATTTAAAAACTATATCGACTATGGTATTTCAATCTTCTCTTTCAATAGGACAACTAATCTTCTACTCCAATTCTTCAACTAATTTTTTGAAATATTCAACGAACTTGTAGACTTTGACTAGAGTATTGAGCGAATGCAATACCGCATCAATCTCTCTTAGATGCTTTGAAAATTTTATGATTGATTGATTAGCTAGCATTGCCAATTTAGAAAAGCAGTCTTTTCAATGCTTGGCTTTACCTTCCAGCTCTTCATAGATCTCTTGATTCTTCAACTGACCTAGCAACAACATAAAATGATTCCCCCGGTATATAGTTTCGTCCTTTAAGTCATTGTAGATCTTTTCTTGGTAATCAATATAATTCTTCAACTCACTAGAATTCTCCATTTATGTTCTTAGTGCATCTTGATGTTTTGAGAGTCATTCTTCAATTTCTTCTTTGTGTTGCCTCTCATTCCTTAATTGACTCTCGTACTCAGCTACTATTTCTTTCAATTGTTTCTTTAAATCTTCAAACTCCTTTTTTATGTTCCTCATAGAGTTTGCTGATTTTATCCACAACTGCTTCCACATATAGGCTTCTTCAATAGCTTAATTCTTTTCTTGCTTTCGCATATCTAACTTTTTATTTGCACCTCTCAAACAATCTTTTATGTCAAGTTTATTTTCTTTTTCAATTTTCAACCTCTTGTTGCTTCTCTCAATAAACTGACTCTGGCATGTGTTTTCTGATCGTAAGTTCTTGTTTTCTTGGGAGACTTTTTCTAACTTGGCTAGTAGCTTTTTTTTCTCCTCTTCAGATTTTAACAATAATGTTTTGAGTTCTTCTATTTCTTCATTGGTAACCAAGGTAGGTTCAGGTATTTCTTGATCACTCGAGGGTGCACTGTGGAAAGGCAACTTGATTTCTTGGACTCTTTTCTTTAGCCATTCTTGATAGGGTTCTTTTGTGCTACAACTTCGGCACCAGAGTACTCTTCCTTTTCTAATGCTCACCCAGGATCGACTTATCCTTCACAATATTGACGGGTCTACTATACCTGTATTATGCAAAACAAAAGCTTTCAACGACTTATCATCTAGTTTTTCCATCATAGGGTAGCCAAGTTGTCTTGGAGCTACCGTCAGATTGTAATTAATATATCCTTTGGTTCACATGAGAGGTACATTTGGGAAATCTCTGCATTGGCATATTACTTCCTCCACCCTTTGTTCTCTATGATACCATGAAATTGTGTCCCTAGTAAGGCTAGTTATACTCTGAGCCCATTCACGATTACTTTTAACTCCAATATGATACCCTTTCTTGAACATATGAGACATGAAACAAGTATACAGAGAGTAGTATATATCATCAAGAACCGCGAGAACTGGATTTTGTTTATTATTGTTAAAAGCTAAGAAGACATTGATGGCAACAAAATCTACAAAATTATCAAGGTTTGGGAACAAAACAGTACCATAGATAATGAGAGCCAAAACATCTATAAGAACTACTCCATTCTTTTTCAACGACAAAATCCTGATACTTTTTCTCTAGATATTTTCTTGAAAAATCATGAATAGCTCATTTTTCCTCTTTTGTACTTGCCAACTCTCTTATGTTGATTTTCAACACTTCAGCAATTGCTCCTAAACTCGGTGGTTGCCTAGTAAATCGATAAGGATTTCCTTTCTCTAGGGAGTAACCCAATATTCGTTCAAATTCCTCTAATGTCGGGGACAATTGAATGTCTTGAAAGGTGAATCATCTTAAGAGAGGCTCGTAATACTGAGCCAATATCGTGAGGCCCCTATTTGCACATTCACTGCCAAGAGATTTAGGATCTTCCCATATTTGTGAAAGAAACTCTCACGTTGTATAGTTTTCATTTGATTGCTGATGCCTCTTAAACTTTTCAAATCAGGTTGCTTGAACTTTAAAAGTAAAGTTTTTCTTTTTCTGATCCCATTGTCCACTTTAGTTTAACACGTGACTAAGGTCCTTATGATTCCCCAACAATCCTGAAAATTGATGCAAAATGCTAATTCATTTTTTCAAAAGAAGCAATGTCATGAGATATGGATGCAATGATGCGTAATGATTTTTGTGAATATATGACGTTTTGAATGAACATATGAGGTTTTTTTTTTGCTTATATGGATATTCTTATGATTAAACGATATATTGGATTATGTAGTGAAAATCTCACAAGGGTGGCTCTATAGTTCTAAACACGGTTCCTAGAGTCAGTAATCCTATTTTGGAATATTGTCATCAACAATAGGTAAATTATCTGGAGTGACAATACCCTCAACAAGATCAAACTCTAGGTGAGATCTTCACGCTAACCAAATAGGATGTACATCCAGAAGACTACCACTGCACAATCTCGAAACTAACTTAAATTTTGTTCAAACCCGTGTATATGGTTCCGCTCATAAGTGTGTGTCTTAGTAAAAGTGTAGGAAATGAAATAAATATAAATCAATAGCTCCACAATGCTAATAAAACATATATACATATACAAAATAATTAAATAAATAATTAAATAAATATAAAAAAAAAAGGTCTACTAGCTTAAAAGAGTATTATAATGTCAGCTAATACTTATTAAGAAACAATAAACACTTAAAGTAAAAGAAAAATGAAAAACAAACAAATATAAAAATAAAATTAAAAATTATGCACAATTAATTTGTTAGACTTGACTCTCTACGTGTCCTCAATGGAGTTGCCAGCTGTCGCAGCCTAAAATTTCGTGTGTTTCTCGAATTCAATGGAGTCCCCAATAAAATTTATTTTAAAATAGGAAAAAATATTAGGAAATCCTTAAAATAAAATAAAATAGTCTTTGAAACCAAATTTTGAGTTCGGGAGTTGATTATGCGTAGGAAAGGTATTAGCACCCTACGAGATCTGTTAAAATACGGTTACCTATAATTAATTGTGCAAAATTAATATTAACTTAAGAATATTTATTTCTCCTTATTATTAGATATGAATAACAATTATTATTAATTTTTTAAAATATATTTTACAATAAATGTGTGCTTAAGAAATAAATGACAAATTTTTTTTTTTATTAATGTGCTTGAAAAGAATGTTATCTTGCTCCTACGTATCTCCCGGTGCGATGAAAAAATCAAAGCTACATAGTTCTTAAGTAGAAAAATGCGGATGTGTTGATTTTTTTTTATAAGAAAATCGTTTTAAATAAAAAAATAATTTTTTTGCCAAAAGAGTTAGTTTGATTTGAATAATTATTTTTTAAAACGGTCAAATTATCAAAATATGTATTTTGAAGTAATATTTTGTTGGTTTTATTTTTTTTGAAAAAATAAATAAATAAATAATTATTTAATAAACTAAAATCATCAAATAGTAATTGTTCAGGCTAAGCTATCTATGCCTGGTTGTAAAACCTTTCCAGCTTAAAATTAACAAATAGTAATTGTTTAGGCTAAGCTGCCTATGCTTGGTTACAGAACCTTTTAAAGACAACATGGTCACGCATGCTTTCATAAGCTATATGTCCAAACAGCTGTATATCGAAATAACTAAGCATGATTTCAAAACATCCCCATTCATTTCAAAATAAAACAAACCAGCTCCAACATCATTTCAAAACAAAAATAAACATATTCAAATCTCAATAAATCCAAAACAAGCAAGCATCATTTCGAAAAAAAACTCATAAGTTTTAATAGATCAACCTAACTAAAATCTCATTTTTAATTCTAATACAAGCTTCATATAATTGATCATTTCATTTTAAAAGTGAAATAGAAACAAGGATAGAGAATAGACCAACAAACATGAGAGTGACACAGACCAAAAAGAAGAAGGCAATGGCGGTGCACAGTTGATGGTAGTTAGCGACGGTTACTGGCGGAAGTGACGGTGACTTCTGTTTCTCTCCTTTTCTATTATTTTTTCTAAATATATACAATTTTAATGATGGAGTTGAGTTGTTGTTCTTTCTACCATGAACGCTATTTTTGTTTCATAATATCTCTTTAAAAAAATCTCTCTTTGCGTTTCTTCTCTTTTTCAAAAATAAAACTCCCCCCTTCAAAAACAAATAAAGATGTATTTATAAAGTTTTTCACTTGTTTAGTTGCTTTCATGCTCTGCCTTTGTGTTTCTCCATTAGTTTTCTTCTTTATGTTTTATTTTCTTTGCTCATAATTTGAACTCTCCCACCTGTCTGATGCATGCACGCTTTTATTTTTACAAAAAATTGTTTTTATCTATGTGTTAATTCTTTGTTTATGTTTTAGAAATAAAGCAGACAATACAAGAAAAACTATTATTACCTACGGCAAATTTTATCTTTACCCACGGACTCTCCATAAGTAACGTAAAATTATGCACGGATTACCCACGGACACGAGTTCCTAGCTAAATCGCTCGTAGGAAAATATTTACCGACGGACAAGCCATGGGACACACTTACTTAAGGATTGTCTGTGGGTAATATGACCCACTGAGTCTCCGTGGATAACGTTACTCATAGATTTGCCGTAGATAAAATAGTAGATACTTATCGACGGAAAAGTCGTAAGTTACATTACCCACGGACCATCCGTGACAAAGTCTACTATTTTATATTTGATATTGATATTTTTATCCATTAATTGTCCGTGGGTAATGAAAAAATGATTTTAATTCTATTTTTGTTTTTTTTACAGTTTCCTATATTTTTTAATATATATTTCAAATTAATTGTAAGCATATTAAACATCATTGTCAAAACAAAGTGAAATATTATGTAAATAGTGTTTTCAAATTACACATTCTGACTTCCATAAGTCTCAAAATAAGGACAATTGTTACTGCCATAAGTTTCAAAATAAGCACATTGTTACTGCCATAAGTTTCAAAATACACATAACGACACTATCGTAGAAATATATATAGATAATGCCTACAAGTCTAAACAAAATAAGTAGTCATAACTACTATACGAAACTGAAACTGAAACCAGTATTACTCCTCGCTGTCATCATCGTTAGACTCATCCTCGTCATAATCTGGATGACGACGACGACAGGATGACTCAGCCTGTATGGAAGCAACACTTTTTGCCAATGTTGCTAGCTGCATCTGTAGTTCTGTAGTGCGTTGCTCTGTTTGTTGAACTTCCTCTTGTCGATGTTGCTCAACTTTCCTTAGCTCCTCTCGCGCCTCTCGTGCCTCGTGTTCTGCCGCTTTTGCTCGCTCCTCAAATGCTGCTATCTGTGCAGCTATCTCATTAGATTGTTGAGACAAGAAATTGGCGCAACCTCTAGATGGACAAGAATCTGGAACTAGACTTGCGACACCTAGTCTATAAAGTGATGATCTATCTCCAGCACCATAGATCCTCCCTTTATTCTTCCCCCCAACAGATTGGACCCACATGTCTAAGCGAGCTTCCGCATTAACCACTTGGCTACAACTACTAGATTCTTCCCCACCTTTAGAGGCTTGTTGCAACTTAGCTTGAAATGTTTCCTACTCAAATAGAAAATCATGCAACATAGTCAAATTACTTTTACCAGAATTACAAATGAAAGAACTCATAAATGATTTAATATTTCTTACATATGTTTTTTTGCTCTTTCATCAACCCAAGAGTTGTCCTTCTTCTTAGTGTGAGTTTTTAAAAAGACCTCATCCAATGTGGGGTCTCTACCTAACTCTTCAGCCTTACAAAAAATAAACAACAACAGAACCGTGAACAAAATGAGTCAAAATTCGCCAGCAAAGAAAAACAACAAAATATTTTAGCAAAATAACTCTGCATTTTGAAACAACAACACAACAAAACAATAAAAATAGCAAATAGTAGACATGTCTTGGAGTCAAACATTAAATGGTTATACAGTGAAGACTTTGACATAGAAAGCGTACCATCCGAATGGTATGTTTAGCAATGGATATAGATCCACCTGTATGGACAGCTCCTCCTTTAGAAGAAGCACGATTTTTCTTAGTTCGATTTGATATCTCCTTATACGACGGATCCATCCATATCTTCTCAAGATCATTCCAAACACTTTCTCCCATCCAAGTTGGACACTTGCGCTTCTTTCTCGCTTGCATCAACATATCAGAAAGACGCATTGATCCTTTTGTATTGAAGATATTGTTAATTTGAAAATTGTGCTCAGGCAACCAAGCAACTTTTTCCTGCAATATTACATTACAAATAAGTTATAATATATTAATTAGTATCCACACATTAGTTGAACTCATTAACAAGATATATAACTTAATCTTACACCAAATTTGTCGAACCAACGTTCCAAAGTTAATTTTGGGATTGCTCTCCTGCTAGGATATGGATCAACATATTGTGATGTAATGACTGAGGTGAGGGCTCTCGAGGCCACCCTACACGGTGACCACCTGTAAACAATTTTTTAAAAAACATCAAATTTTTTCTGCGAAGGGTTTTGTTTGCTTACTGAACTCGTTGAAGGGTTTGCTTACCGAACTCAAATTTGCGAAGGGTTTTGTTTGCTTACTGAACTCAGAAATGCCTTCTAACAAATGACTTAACTTTTTTAAAAATAAAAAAACAAAGTAATATACAAAACTATACTTTCAATTTACCCACGGATATTACCTACGGATAATCAGTGGTAACACAAAATACGATTAAATTTTGGCAACTTCAAGTTGAGTTTTTTTTTTTTAATTTTACCCACGGATTTTTTTAATTTTACCTACAGACAAACCGTGGAAACCAATTAAAAAAAAAATTAAATTACTTAATAACAAATTTACTCACGGTTTTTCTATAGATATTATATAATTTATCCACTAACTGACATCCGTGGGTAATTTTCCGTAGGTATATGAATCTTTTCTTGTAGTGAGATTTTGGATGAGTTAATGTTTCTCTATATGTCTTTGATTCTGCAGAATATTGTCTTCATGCTTAAACTCAAAGTTTTGTCTTCTTCTCTCTTCATCATAACAACTAGAGAGGACAATAAGATTTTTTATTTTATTATATCATTGTGTATGATTATTATAATTGTGTATGATTTTTTATTTCCAGTTTATATATATTTTTTACTTTTCTGTATTAATTATTAGAAATATATACATCTTTACATATTTATTATTTTTTCTTAAATTTTTCATAGAGAAAAGTAAAATAATGACAAACATAAAATTTGATATATTAATAATAAAATAGATATTATTACTTTTTTATTTATTAGTTGGATAAAATTGAGATCCTACAATAACTAAATTCTTTCTCAGCATGTAAAAACTAATTAAAACAATAATTACAGTAAAAAATTATAGATCATAAAAGTCTAAAATCTGATCTAATAAAATTGAATTAATCAAAACAATAAATACTGCTAACAATGAAATTGATTTGAAAGCAAATAATAAAAAAAAAGGATCATTTTTAAATCAAATCCAAAAAAGTAATTATATATTTTGTGTTTATATAAAACTGATAATAAATTAATAAAAATTCTAACTGGGTTATATATATCAAATTCAAAAAAATAATTATATATATTTTATGTTTATATAAAACTTATTATATTGAGATTATCAAAATTCATTTTCTTTAAAAAAAACGGAAGTTAATTAACAAAAAAATAAATAATAATAATAATAATATAATACTAAACTATATCTATATTTATATTATATTTCTATATATTTTAATATCAATAATAATATATAACATTTTGAATATCTTTCGTATGATTTCCTTCCGACGTGTCACTCCCTCATGTTTCAATTAGTCCCTTGAAACTATACATGTCCTTCGTGTCTCAAAATATGTTTTTTTTTCCTGATTATATATATCATTTAGATATTAATTAACCAAAAATTAATTTCATTCAATCATATAATATACAATAGAATATAATAAAATTGAAAAACTAAAAAGATATTAATATAAATAAATAATATAATAAAAAATAATGGAACATAATAAATATTGATTACAATACATTCTGTAATTAATATAATAATAAAAATAAAGATAAGTTGTAAACTAATTCAATACATGGCAGCATATAGGAGAGTAGAGATGAATGCGAGAAAAAAAAAAGAATAAATAGTATTGTTATCTTATATAGTAAGGTTGCATGGAGTGCCAACCAACATTGTGTCAAACAAGGATCCTATGTTTACATCACCATTTTGGAAAGTATCCCATAGAGCTTTTGGAACTTGTTTGAATCTTAGTACCGCTTACCACCCTCAAATCGACGGTCAAACTGAGAGGACCATTCAAACATTTAGAAGATATACTTATAGCTTGTATCTTAGAAGATGGGGGAAATTGGGATACACATTTACATTTAGTAGAGTTTTCATACAATAACAATTACCATTCAAGTATAAGTATGACACCTTACGAAGCCTTGTATGGACGTAAGTGTAGGACCCCTTTGTGTTGGGCAGATTATGTTATTTTTTTTATTATACTCTTAGCCCTATTTATAGCCACAAAGAAAGGGACATTCACTATAATGGAGAGGGCTCAATATTCATAACACATGTCTCATTAAAATCTTTCTAAAAAGTCTAATAAAAAAGATTTTAGTAAAGAAAAAAGAGTATAATATCCTATTATAAATTATATGATGCATTTATTTCTCTCCCTCAACCGTCCAATTATATCTCTGAGACAACAAATGTCAAGTTTTGGTACTAGTTCCTCGAAGATTCTAGTTATATGTGACTTTGTGAAAATATCTGTAAGATTACCACACAAACGAATTTATTGAATAGTTATATTACCTCTCTTCTGCATATTATGAGTGAAAAAGAATTTTGGAGAAATATGTTTTGTTCGATCTTCTTTAATATAGTATTCAAAATAATTGCATGTGATATTTCCAATAATCTTTTTTAGAAGAAAAGCCACAAGTTTCTTGTATTTGTTGAATCACATATTTCAGCCAAAATACATTATTAACTTGTCACATATAGTGCTAAAACTTCATCCTTATTTGATGATATTGTTGTTATGGTTTGTTTTACATATCTCCATGAAATGTGTAAGTCATAGTTACTCTATTTAGTAAAGATTGAATCATTAGATCATAAAAATTGAAATTTCAAAGTCATATTTAGTCTAATTTGGTATGACTGAATCATTAGATAATTGAAATTATATTTTCTACATCGTATATAGTTTAATTAGTTAAGATTGAATCATTTGAGTATCGAAACTAAAATTTCTAAATCATAATTAGTCTAATTTGTTAATATTGAACTGTTGGATCCTCAAAATATAAATTTATAAGTTATAGTTAGTCTACTTTGTTAACCGGCATATAATAGAAATTATAATTTATAAATCATATTTTGTTTAATTTCGGTTATCCAATGATTCGATCTAGGTTACGTTGAACCACATAATTATTTAAATTATAATTTTAGTCTAATTAATCAAGATTTAATCGTCAAAATTAATTTTTTTTTATATTATAGTCAGTTAAATTAGTTAAGATTGAAACATCAGATCATCGAAATTATAGTTTCTATATTTTTTAGTTTAACTAATTAAGATTGAAATGTTGGATCCTTGAAATTTAACTTTGTAAGTCATAGTTAATCTAATTTGTTAAAATTGAATTGTCAGATCATCGAAATTATAATTTATAAGTCGTGGTTAATCTAATTAGCTATGATTGAACCGTTTGATCATTGAAATTTAAATTTCTAAATCATATTAACTCTAATTAGTTAAAATTGAATTGTTGGATTGTCAAAATTACAATTTCTAAATCAGACTTAGTCTAATTTGTTTGGATTGAATATGCAGAGCGTTGAGAATATAATTTCTAAGTTATAGTTAATCTAATTAGATAAGATAGAACTGTTGGATCGTCAGAATTATAATTTCTATATGTCGTGGTAACTCTAAATAGTTAAGATTCAGCCGTTTGATTGTCAAAATTTAAATTTCTAAGTCAATTAGTCTAAATAGTTAAGATTCAACTGTTAGGTGGTTGAAATTTGAATTTCTAAGTCGTGGTTATCCTAATTAGTTAAGATTGAACTGTTTGATTGTCAAAATTTAAATATCTAAGTCATAGTCAATCTAATTAATTAAGATTGAATTGTTGGATCATCAAAATTACAATTTATAAATCATAGATAGTCTAATTTATTAAGATTTAATTGTGGGATCATAGAAAATAGAATTTCTAAATCATAGTTAGTCTCTTTAGTTAAGATTGAAATGTTGGATCATCAAAATTTAAATTTTGATGTCATAATCAGTATAATTTGTTAAGATTGAATCGTTAAATCATTGAAATTAAAAATTCTAAGTCATATTTAGTTTAATTTTGATGATTCGACAATTCAATCGTCACTGATTAAAATGACTATGACTAAAAAATTTCTATTTCAATTATCTAACGGCTAAATATTAATAAATTATAACATACAAATTTAAATTTTGATGATTCAACAATTCAGTCTAACTTAATTGGACCAATTATAATTTAAAAATTATAATTTCGATGATTCAAGAGATTTTTTTTTACTAATTAAACAAACTATAACTCTAAAATTCGAATTTTGATAATTCTGCTGTGTAATTTTTTACTTCAATTAATAATTAATATATCTTATGTAAATAAATATTTAAAGTATATAATTTTAATATATATATATATATATATATATATATATTATTTTTCTAGCCTTAAAAAAATTGAAACTGTGTAGTATATATTAGATCTGCTCAGATTTGTCACTATATTCACTTTAGTGTAATAGTAATGGATTCGCATTTGAGTTCAAGGTCATTAATTGTTTTCACCCTTGGTTCATTCATTTTTGGAATATTATAGTGATTTTTAAAAGAAATCAAAACTTTGTAAGAAAACATTAAAAGAAATTCTCCAATATGGATATAAAATATTAAAGGAAAAAAAACTAATACAAAATAATTTAAAAATGATTAAAAAACTGTTAATAAATTAAAAAGAATGACTGATTTGCAACAATTAAAATTTTTCATTTACGCATTAAGTATTGTATACGACCAAGACTTTACTACTGACATGACATTACCTCTTTTATTATTGACTAAAATAATTAACTTCACCAAAATATTAAAATAAAGAAGGTGCAACCCTATATATATTAAAAGCAGATAAAAAATACCCAAAATTAAATATTTAATTTGAGTTGTCACAATCATACACAATCCTAAATAATCCCGCAGAAAAAGCCCTTAAAAATCAGATTAATCACCTTCCAAATTTATCATAGCTCTCACCACTA
This sequence comes from Cicer arietinum, assembly GCF_000331145.2. Taxonomy (NCBI): domain Eukaryota; kingdom Viridiplantae; phylum Streptophyta; class Magnoliopsida; order Fabales; family Fabaceae; genus Cicer; species Cicer arietinum. Next base: position 41,481,900 of record NC_021163.2, on the reverse strand, counting down.
TATATATAATTAAATGGTGAAATTTCAATGTTCTCGCATATATGATGCTACAAAATGAAAAACGAAAATACTTCACCTGAATCACTAGTCTATGAAGATTATGCATTTTTGAATAAAATTATCTCAGCAAGATCATCAATTGGACAATCCTCAAGGCGTGATTATTTCAGCGATACGAAAAGTATGATTCCATTCATATGGGAAGAAGAGCCAGGAATTCCCAAAGATAAACAATCCACCTTACAAATTGTTCCAGGTCTTATTCTTCCACCATCAAAGTTGAAACCTAAGCATGGTCCAAAACATGCATCAACTCAAATAAGATCATGTTTTTTCCCTAAGCCTTGGTTTAGAAGTTCGAAGGCTAAGAAGGAGAAAAAGCATGATGAAGATGTAATAGAAAATTTAGAAGAGAGTTGTAGTTTTCCAGAGGATGATTTCTTTTCTTCAAAACGTATTTCAAAATCATTTTCTGGATCCTCAACCGCTTCTTCCAAAGGATTTACGTTGAAGTCTTCGAGAATGCTAAATTTTGTAAATGGGGTCCATAAACGGCTTTTTTAGTTATCAATTAATATATTTTATGCTTGTATGTATATATTCGTTAATTAATTATTTACTAGGAATGATTTTATCCATTTTTTTAGTATTGTATGCTAACTATACCAGGTTCGATTTACAGTGTAAAAATAATTAGCGCTTTAGTTAACCGTTAATTAATTATTTTCTAGGAATTATTATTTTTTTAGTTTTGACTAAGTATTTATTTTGGTTTTCCATTGATTTCCTTTATAGATAATCCCACACTTGTCTGACACTTACACTATAAACAAGTCTTGCAAAATGGTAAATAGTATACGTGGCATCGCATCATATCACTTGCTATTTAATGATTTCTTACATTTAGTGATGATAGGTTAACATAATTTATAACAGACAAATAAAATTAATTTGGACAAAGTCTTAATTACGAAAATCAATTTGGGTAAGAACTCTATTAACTAATTATTTTTCATAAATGCCGTACGAATACTAAATGACAAATTTTTTAGACACATAAAAAATCAATTTTAATAAATAAAGTCATATTTAGAGTAATTATAATAGACAAATAAAATTAATTTAAACCAATAAACATTTAATAGTTATATAAATGATGATATATGATATATAGTTTTTATAATAATAATAATTTGAACCAAAAACTAATTATTACAACGAGATAAATGATGATATATGACATACAGTTTTATAATAATAATTTCGTAAAATCAACATATTATTTTATATAAATGATGATATATGCTAAAAGTTATATAATTTAACCACAAGCTATATGCTTTACGAAATTATCTCGGTATTTTCTTTCTCCATCTCGCAATATCTTATTAAAAATATAGTAGTTTTTATCATTTCATTTAATTTTGAAAATATTTAGTTGTGAAAATTCAAAATTTTGAAAATTTAATTTCTATTAATTTACTATCATCAATCAATTATTATTAATTGATAATTGATATTTATATTGCCATAAAATTGACCACACATTAATAACTTCAGGTCAATCAAATTCTATTAACTCTTATTACGAAAAGTTATAAGAGACAAGTAAAATTTGGACCAATAAAGTATAATTACGAAAATTAATTTGGCATATAGTAACAAATGACTAATTATTTTCCATAAATATGACTAAAATAATAATTGTCAAAGATTTTTAATGACAATAATCAAATTAATTTTTGAATTATTTCCTTTTATATTGATATAATTTTTTTGGACAATTTTTAAAATGAAAATTTAAAAACTTAATTGTAATAATCAATTCTAATCTTTGTAATGGTCGTCTTAATCTAAATGCCGTATACTTTTTTTATATATTACGAAGAAGTCCTACCATAGATAAAAACAAAATTCGTATCAATTCTAGCCATGACTACTACTAGAAAAAAATAATAGCATATCTGAAAGTAACGCAACAAAAGAATTGTGGAGTCTGAATGTTCGTGTGGTACTGTAACACCCAAAATTTTATAATAAATTACTTTATTAATTAAATATGATTTTAAATAATTAATTTGGTGTTAAAATTATTTTAGAATATATGTTCATAAATTTTGTAACTAATTTTCATTTTATGGTTGCTTTCTATGATGTGCTAGTTTGATACATAATATATTAAATAATAGTATTTTAGTATAATATTTTAAAGAATAAGATTTTATGCGATTTTACGTGTATATACACATCCGCTATTAATGTAATATTTTTTTGTGTTTGAATACACGGTTATATTTCAATTATTTATAACTATTTTCTATTTTAGTTATTTATTTTATAAATAATTATTTGGGATAGTAGTGATATTATGTTTGATTTTCTTTATTTTTATATACTTGTTTTGATATTGTGATTTTATATATATTTATTATGATTTAGTAATTAATATATGTTATAATTATTTATTATTTTATAATTTCAACTTCTCTCTAATGATGGTAATATTTTAATTTGAGTATTTGGAAAAATAAGTATTATTATAGTGATTATTAGGAATATGAGAATTTTAATTATTAATGTATTTTAAAAATTATTTACTTTATTTTATAAAAGATTAGTTTTGAAATATTAGTAATATTTTAGTAATTAAATTGTATTTAAAAAAATATTAAAAAAATAGTTTTAGTAATTGTTTATTTTAAAAAAAATAAAAATAAAATAAAATATATTTTATGGATTAAGCCCGTATAGAAAGCTAAAACCTAATTAATAATAAAAAATGATTGAAAACAAGAAAAAGGAAACGTGGGAGAAATAAATGGGAGCTTTAGCACACAAGCTGCACTCGAGGAAAAAATAACAAGAAGAAGAAGAAAATTGATATGAGTGATCGATAACTATTTCGAATTTATTTTTTCTTTCATTTTCGTCCAAATTTTAGTATGTTGTTTCATACATTTAGTTACTCAATTAAATACATTTTCTCGAATTTTTAACCATTCTAATTTCTCTCTAAATTACCCAACTTCTCTATTTGCGGAATTCATTATTTTGTACCGTTCTTCTTCACCATAAGTCTTATTTGAGTGAAACCAACGCTAAAACGACTGTGTAAAAAGTGACTATATTATCCACTGATTGGTTTTCTTATTTATAGTAAGTTTCCTTGATCAAATTTTGAAGTTAATTTTTAGAGTGTCTTCTCATAATTTATTTTTTATATTTATCCATAAATTATCGAGTTAGATCGATTGAAGAAAAAATAGTCAAAGAACAAATGTTGTTTGCTCATGGAATCGTATTCGTGTTTGAAAGCGTCGAAATAAGGTAAGGGGTGAGAGAGTGTTTGAATTCATGAGTACAATATATTGTGAGATGAACGGAAAAATCGTACTTTCCAACGATTCATCCGGGATTCGCTACGTACGGAAATAGCCTTTGAAGGATAAATTAATTAATGTACAAATATGAAAATTGTGAGATTAAAATATAAAATATAAATATTTGTAAGGTGTTGATTGATTTAATTTCTTTAAATGTGTGATATTTGATATTATTGTGATATTGGGTTCGAATGAATTTTATGTATATATTTGATTAGATGAGTTTATGTGATGTGATAATAAAAAAGGAATGCATTGTGATAATTTTATGTGAAGATGATGATGTATGATTAATAATTGTGATGTTATAAATTTGTGATAAGTTTATGTGATGAAGTATGATTAATGATAGTGATGTTATGAATTTGTAATGAGAATATTGTTGTAACCACATAGTTGATAAAATAATATAATTCCATTTTGTGTTCGAGATGATGGTCTTAATGGAGTATTATAGGCCAACGAGGGGAGAAAATAAATATTGAGAATTTGTGAAGTGGAGATTATTTTGTCATCATATAGGTAGGCATGACAAGCCTAGTGATTATGGGGAAGTACAATTGAATGAGTATGATCATGGCGGTCTCCTGTTGAGCCTAAAGACAAGATTGTTAGACCTTGGAGGTATTCGAGTGGGGAATTACTATGTGACTTTGAGGTAGCACTCCAAATGTCGGGAGTTACCATGCAACACACGTTTATCTCAATTTTCGCGTATATGTGTCTCGGGTTGAGTTGAGGATATGACCACTTTGATTTATCCTCCCACCGGGATGATGGCATAGTATCAAGCCTCCTAACCAAGTACTTTAGAGTTAGAATGGTATCACATTGTGAAGTAGAGTTTAAACGCATGCATAACATTACATTTTCTTTGTGTTGTGATTAATATGTATTGTGTGTGATAATAATTTCTTAGATGATTTGATGTTATTGTGAAATGTATTGATTTTCCTTGATTTTGACTATATAATGTGATGTTTTCTTTGATGAATGTTTGTGTAATGATACGGATTATTGATGATTAATTGTGTGTTCTTCTTACTTATATTATACTATCAACATGATTTCGAAATTCACCTCCTTCGTTATTTGTGTTTGACTGCCTTGACCCTCAGTTTGTGAAATCACTATTATTACAGGTTAATGAGTCTTGAAGTTCAAGTTGGAGAGAAACTCCGCTCTGATAGGTGATACTGGGAATTAAGAGTTATAATGTGTATTTTACTTATGTAATTACCAGTAACTTTTTATATGAAAACCTTAGTACTAGTAAGTCTTGGGAACTAAATCAGAAAATTCTAGTTAAATCAAGTTTATGGAGATTGCCCTCTTTTATAAGAGGAAAAAAAATTAAAGTATTCCTTTTGATTTTTGTGAAACATGATATCCTAAATTAGGTATAAAAGTTTTTATTATTTTAGAAACAAATTTTGTTATTGGCTGTGAGTTTTCTTTAAAAAAAATTGTATAAATTATTATAAATTTTATTTTGAGGGATAAAGTGTCACAGGTATGACTATTATTTGTGATGGATGTTGCGCGTGAAAACATCCATTCTCACTTGACATGAGTCTCATGGACTCAAATGCATGTACTTGATTTTAAAATTTTGTTATTAAATTTGATGTATGCTAAATTTTTTTTTAGTAAATTTCACATATGTTTTGAGTTTAAATTATTAATCGACAATTTTTTTATAGGCTAATAGAATACATGAAACCATGCGTAGAACTTTGATTTATAAGTTCGAAAAGGACTTACAAGAGGGTCATGTCTATTAAATGATTAATTTTGAAGTCGCAACAAATAGTGGATCCTATTGTTCCACAAAACATGAGAATAAGTTAACCTTTCAGTTTAATACCAAATTGAAAATTATCGATGATGGAAATGTTCATTCCAACATATATCCTTTTTCCAACCATGCTGAGATTTTTTCGGGTGATTATGATACCAACTTTTTGGCCGGTGAGTACCAAATATTTATTTTTATTGTTAATCCTAATGATCAAATCTAACTTTTTATGACATACTATTTATAATATTTTTCATACGATTAATGATTTTTTTTTCAAGATGTCATGGGCATTTTGACCGGTGGTGGAAATCAAAAGGAGTACCAGAGAAGTGGTATCAAAGACCAAAATGGATGCGATAGCAATTAACTATGATGGGTAAGCATTCATACTATGACTATATAATTTGCTTAATTGCAGTTTTGATCCTCCTATTTAGCTGAATCGCGAAAGTAGTCCCTCCATTTTGTTTCTCCCCAGTTTTGGTCCCCCAAACAGAAATTTAGTCCAAAACTTGATGAAATTGCATTTTTTAAAGTCGTACTACACCATTTATGATCACAGTTTTCAGGTACAATTGTTGCAGATGAGATCTTGAGGTATGATGTGACTTAAATAAATACAAAAAAAAATGAAATTTCATCAAGTTTTGAACCAAAATTATGTTTGAGGGACCAAAACTGGAGAGAAATAAAATGGAGGGACTACTTTCGTGATTCAGCTAAAATAGGGGGACCAAAACTGCAATTAAGTCTATGTAATTTGTAAATCTTTAAACAATGTTTATTTTCTTTTTTCAAAATAACCATATATAGTATATCTATATTGTTTGAATAATATTAATTACATATATTTTCTAGCGCACTTTTTAATTATAATATATATATATATATATATATATTTATTGTATATATCTTTTCAGATTCAAGTTTAAGGTTACGTTATTTGATCAATATGTGGACGAACTTAATTCCTTCGTGGCTGCTGGTGAGACCGAGAATATGACTGTCATTGTGATACTAGCAAAAAGTAAAACTATGACAAGGTAATTTGCTACTCATTTTTTAGTTTGTCAAACTCCAAACTATGTTATATATTTCTAAGACATACAAACCTTTACAATAAATAAATTACCCTTATATTATTTACAAATAATATTTTATTTTTTTAATATTAAAAATCATTCAATTTTATTATTACTTATTGTGTATAAATTCTCACAAGAAACATCTTTACAGGAGGTACTTCCACAATTCAGAATTCTATTTAGTCAACCAAGTTGATATTCAATCACGAGTTCTCAATTGCAATAGCTTTGAAAAAAAAGGTATTTAATTATTTTAATGTATTTTAACCAACATTGTATACATTATATTTAAACACTAAATATTTATTAACAACATTTAATATTTATTATCAATATTTATAGGATGATTGAAAAGAACGATTCTCCCTTGTCCGATATTTGTTGAGAAGGACTAAGATTTTGTTGAGTTGGTTTGATAGACTCTAATTTTGATTTAACTTTTATTTTGTCTTGAATATTATGTTTTGTTTTTCTGCTATTACGATTTTCGGTTATCAACACTAATAAAGGAATATTCTTTAGTTTTAATATTTGGATTTTTTTGACAATCTCTATGAGTTTGACTTCTGATTTGAATTTGAATTATAATAAAGTCTCATCTTTACTCTTAAATTTTGATTTAATTTTCTAATACATAATAATTTCTCAATTTTAAAATAGGTGACATATATATTCTTGCAAGGCCTTTGATTGTTAGCATGCACTAAATAATTTCCTATTTCCATTCAATTGTCAATTTACCAAATTCATCCATTCTCGCTTGACATGATTCTCATGGACTCAAATGTATGTAGTTGGTTTTTAAATTTTGTTATTAAATTTGATGTATGCAATTTTTTTTATAGTAAAATTCACATATGTTTTGAATTTAAATTATTAATTGGCAATTTTCTTTAGGCTATTAGAATGCATGCAACCATGCATAGAACTTTGATTTATAAGTTTGAAAAGGACTTACAACAGAGTCGTGTCTATTCTATGACTAATTTTGGAGTCGCAACAAATAGTAGATCGTGTCGTACCACAAAAGATGAGTATAAGTAACTTTTCGATTATTACCAAATTGAAAATTATTGATGATGGAAATGTTTCTTCCAACATTTATCATATTTTCACAATGAAAGTACACCAATTTTGACTAATATTAGGTATTCAAATAAGGAGAATTTGTTGGCAATACATCGGAAAAGAATATAGGAGCAACGGTCAGTTGTCATCTAACTCCACCACACCACAAGATAATATATTGAAAGGTAATTTTAATATATATTATTAAATTATATTAAATTATTCAAATAAATTTATGTTAATACTTTATTGGAGAATAATATTATTAAGTCATTTAATTTTTTTTTTACTATACACATGTAATATATGACAATTGATTGTACTAAATTGTTTAATATATTTATTATTATATATATTGTTTGTCAATATTATTTTTGTTGAAATATTAGTTATAGATTTAAATTAAATTGAACTTTTTTCAAAAAATATTAACTGTTTTGCAATGAAAAAATGGCCCCATTATTGAGGTTAAATATTTGTATATGTATTATTTTATATAATATTTTTGTTTGTATTTTTTCCAAAATTAATTGTGTAAAAGTAATTTCAAACTTTAGCTTAAATTAATGTTGTCAATTTTTTCCAATATCATCTATGTGTACCTCAATTTCAGAATTCAAATTTTTAATTGCCTCTATTGTTTTAAATGATTTCCACATCTGTCTCCAATGAAAAATTATTTTAGTTTTGGGAGACTTTTAATAATAATATTGACAATGAATCTGAAATTTAAATTTTAAACAATTATTCTTTTAACATTAATTAAAATATGTAATGTAAATAGTTGTAAAATTAATATGTCATTTGAAAATTAAAATAGTTGTAAAATTAAAATATTCAAAATTAATTATGTAATGTAAATTTGAAAGACAGAAAATATTTTACTTTTTTTCATTGATTAATTCATTTAAATAAACCAAATAAAGTTAACTATTCTTAATTTATAACTTAAATTTTGAATTAATACCGATACTAATTTACTAATATTGATCGAATATGTCATTCTCAACTTTGTATAACATTTTCAAATAGTTTTCAAACGCAACACACGCTCTTTCTTCTGTTCAATTTTAAATATGTATACTATAAATTGGTCACTATGTTTAATTATTTTATTTCAATTATTTCCCTCATTAGACTCGTGCATTAGAATATTTGAGAAATGAATATGCTATATTAAGTATAAAAAGAGAAAGAAAATGGTTTAGTCAATTACATTTAATACGCTGCTATTGCTACTACTAACAATAAATTAATAATCATAAGCAAATTGATTGTTTTTTTATTGGTAATGGATCCAAACTATTAATCATTACAGTAATTCATTTAATCATTTTTATTAATTGATTAATTTAATCATTCACAATCCAACATTACTACCTTTTAGAATACCAATCTTCGATAACTCTATTTTTTTTTTACAACAATCTTCCTATCCACACATAAATATTTATATCAAATTGATTCAAATAATCAACCTAATTAGTCAAGAAAGTTGTTATATTTGAATCATAACACATTATTTTCAATGTCATGTATTCCAACCGTATTAACAAGCTTAATTTTATAAATTGTTCGGAAAAAAAATAAAGACAACGTAAATACACCAATTTCGACTGATATTAGATATTTAAATAAAGAAAATGCATTGGCATTTTGTCGGAAAAGAAATAGGAGCAGAGGCCAGTCGTCATCTACCTCTGCTACGCCGCAAGATAATACATTGATAGATAATTTTAATCTATATTGTTAAATTACATCAAGTTATTCTAACGAATTTATGTTACAATTTTATTGGAGAATAACATTATCAAGTCATTTAAATTGTTTCTACCATACACAAGTAATATATGAAAATTGATTGTACTAAACAGTTTCATTAATTTATTAGGCTTAATTGCAGTTTTGGTCCTCTATTTTAGCTGAATTGCGAAAGTAGTCCCCCCATTTTGTTTCTCTCCAGTTTTGGTCTCCAAACAGAATTTTGGTCTAAAATTTGATGAAATTTCATTTTTTTAAAGTCGTACTACACCATTTATGATCATAGATTTCAGGTTCAATTGTTGCAAATGAGATCTTGAGGCATTGTGTGACTTAAATAAATACAAAAAAAAATGAAATTTCATCAAGTTTTGGACCTAAATTCTGTTTGAGGGACCAAAATTGGGGAGAAACAAAATGGGGGGACTACTTTCGCGATTCAGCTAAAATAGGGGTATCAAAACTGCAATTAAGCCAATTTATTATTGTGTACATTGTATCCCAGTTATTGCAACATTTTCCCCACAAGTATCTGAAGTGTTGAACATTGAAAATGGTAATGTAGCACACAATTGGTTGTCGCACACTTCCATTGAAACTTCTACATTTGGTGGTACCAACCTTGACTTTGATAATATGTCTGACGATGAAATGCTAGACCCCAATGGTTAGTAATAGTTTGTATACCTACTTATGTGTAACTTTTTATGTTTCAACGTGTTTGATAGTAATATTCACAGTCTTATAGATGTCTATTTTTTGCAGATGATTTACACTCCACCACCAAATCGTTGATGTATGACACGGCTGAATGTCAATATACATTTTTAATATATAACAATGGGTGACACGTGTATGTAGACAAATAATGATTTTGGTCTAGAATGTGGAATTAACTAGTAAGTTTTTGGTTTAACAAAATCTAATTTATATGTTTTTAGTAATGTTCGATGTTGGTGATCTAGATATGTTGTGTAGTTTTTGCAACGCATAGTTGTGGTTTGATGAATGTGCCAACAAACGAAGAAACAAATCAAATGTTGAGTTCTCATTATGTTGTATGAAGGGGAAGGTCAAACTTTCGTTTCTCGAAAGACCTTCTGAGCTAATGTACAACCTTATGAATGGTGTTCACCCAAAAAGTAGTCATGATTTGGACAACATACGTGCGTATAATATCATGTGTTTCCTCTACTTCACTTGGAGGTAAGATTGAAAGAACCATCAATGATGGTGGCGGACCACCACAATTCATTCTTACTGGACAAAATTTTCATCGTATGAGTAGTTTGATGGTGGAAGTTGGTGTTATGCCTAAATTTGCAGAGTTGTATATATATGACACACAAAATGAGGCTGCAAACATGATGAAACATCTTAGGTAATTTAGTTAATTTATGTTTATATTTAACCTTAAATCAATTTATTTTGTTCGACTTAATATATTTTTAATCCATATAAATATTATGACTTCCCGAATTTTTGTCCATGCAAAAATTAATTTTAGGGATTAAAAGCAACAATTGTTTTCAAGATGCTTAAAAAATGGATACTAAAAGTGAATAAGAATTGCTTTCGACATTTATTATTGAGAAAATAAATAATGATTTTTAAATTTTTATTGGGGTTAAATTAAAAACTTATTTAACCAAAGTTACTGCAATACTAATTATACATATAATTAATTCTTCAGCACTCATGTTGGTGGATAAGGCATCGATCTTTTATTGGTTGATAGTTGAAACAAATGATCGATGAATACAATCCATTGGCTAAGAAGTTTCGTCAAGTTAGAGACCACGTGGAACAAGGTGCTCAACAAATTTTATATCAGATTGTTTGAAAATTGTTCAAAGGATGCTCGAATGCACAATCTACCTACTTGCGACGAGGTTGCAGCTTTAATTTTTTGTGACAACAATTCAATTTAAAAGGGTAAAGACGTGATTGTTAAAAATTCCCTTGGTGAATATGAAAGGTTATATGAAACCTACCTCTTCAATATCCTCTATTGTTTCCTTATGGAGAAGATGGATTTTATGTTGAAGTCTAGACATACTTGTGGCTTCCGTCAATGCTTTGATCTTATGGAAGTATTGTATAGTTTTGAGGTTGATGACCAATATGCAGCTACACTCTTCAGCCATACCCAATGAACAACGTGATTTGATTCTTTCAATAGGGAATGGAGACGATTCTGTCGATGAGAATGGCGAGATAAGTGTTAAAATTCCATATCATTTAGTTATACATGACACAATTGATCCCTTACACGCCCTTATAGATTTCACTTATCCTGAAATTATAAACAACATGCATGATATTGCATTTTTTTAGGAACAAGGGATCCTTGCTCCAATTTTGGATGCTATTGTGCACATCAACAATACCCTTTTATCATTGATTCCAGGTGAAAAAAAGGAATATTTGAGTTCATATTCAATATGTAAATCTAATTCGAATGATCTACAAAGTCAATGATTCACTACCGAATTCCTCAACGATATTAAGTGCTCAGGTATTCCAAATCACAAGTTCACACTTAAAGTAGGTTGTCCTGCAATGTTATTGAGGAATATCGGTCAAGCTGTTGGGCTGTGTAACAAAACAAAAATTACAATCACTCACTTAGGCAAGAATTTTTTAGGGGAAACTGTCATCACAGGAAAAACTGCGGATGAAAAAAATTCTAATTCCAAGAATGAATATGGTTCCGAGTGACCCGGGTTTACCATATAAGTTTATGAGGAGACAATTTCCGTTGACTCTTTGTTTCGCAATGACAATTAATAAGGGTCAAGGTCAATCACTTTTCTCATGTTGGCTTATATCTTCCTAAATCAGTTTTCATACATGGACAATTATATGTGGCTGTATCTAGAGTCGCATCTAGAAAAGATCTGAAGTTACTTATTCTCAATGAACATAATCAAATATGTGACGAGACTGTTAATGTAGTTTATCGTGATATTATACATGATATTATATGTTGTTTATAATTTAAACACAATTTTTATTTTTATTATACATGATATTATATGTTGTTTATATTGTAATATACAATTATTTATTTATGATTTATCATTTTAATTAATCGAACAATTTATCCCGTGCTTAACACGGGTTACACACTAGTTAAATATAAATATTGAAATTCAAATTCACTATGTTGTGATAATCTAAACCTTTTCCTTATACCTAAACTCGGTTAGTGAATACTTTTTTATTTAACTAAAATGATATCAATATTAAAACAGTTTTACTTATCTAAAAAAAATATATAAAAACTACTCTGGCTCTTTTGTTTATGACTAAACCGTTGTGATTTTGACTCTTGAACACCAGTAAGCGTAGTAATATATGATAATTATTATAAAGTATTAAATAACCTAAAAAAGGACTAACTTAAATGTAATTGTTTATCGAATGATTGAACGAACGAAATTATTGGCGGTATTAATAAAAGAAATAATTATTCCTCTAATTTTAACTATAAACTGTATTTGAAATTATATATAAGACTAAAGTGAGTAATAATTAAAATATTCATAAAACAAAAGTACAATGCAAAATTATTCATTTTCACTATATATAAATTCAGTTGCTAATTAATCTATATCTTATATCGATATTACTTTTACTACAAACAATTCAGCTTTATTCCATTAAGAATATCTCATTTATAAATATAGAAATTTCAAATGATATATTAGTAAAATTGTATTAGTGTTAATTACAAGGAAAATTTGTTTATGTAATCTTTTACACTTTAATAATTTAATGAATGATACACAATTAGTAGAAACCGAATCAATTTAGCATTACACAATAGATGATTTACAAATAAGGTAACACAATATATACCGCAAACAACCGCCTAAATCACTACTTTTTTTAGGTCTGTCTAAATCACTAGCTACTTATTGTATTATCAAATATTATTATTATTATTATTATTATTATTATTATTATTATTATTATTGTTATTACTATTATTATTATTATTATTATTATTATTATTATTATTATTATTATTATTATTATTATTATTATTATTATTATTATTATTATCTGATAATAATAACAATCACTACTTAATTGCATATGTTGGAATTTAGAGTTAATATTGTCTCAATTGAAAAAAATAAAGTTTAAATGTATTTTTGATCCTCCTATTTTGTATAAAATTAATTTTTAGTTCTCTCATTTCTAAAATTAGTTTTTTGGGTCCCTATCAACTAATTATTGGATTATTTTTTGTCTCTACTATTTTTTGATGATGTCACACTCTCATTAACTTATTTTTGTTATAAATTTTATTTATATATTAAAAGTCAAATTAATCTTAATTTATTTATATATATATATTAAAATATTTAAAATAATTTTATTTTAAATTTTATATATCTTACTTAAAATATTTTCTAATAATTTAAAATGTTAAAATATTTTTATAAAATAGTTAAAATTTATTTTATATATTTTAATATTATATTTAAATTATTACACTTTTATTATTATTTAATATTTATCTTATTTAAATAAAATTTATTTTATCCAACAATAATTTAAAACTATAAAATATTTATATAAATATTTCAAAATTTTATTTATTTTTATCTTAAAATTATTAAATAATAAAATTAAAATATTGAAAATAATTAAATTAACACTTTAAATACTTTATTTAAATATTGTAAGGTTTTAAATTATTGTTGGATAAATAAATAAATTTCAAATATTATACTTATAAGTTTTAGTAATTTTTTAAAATAAAATAAAATAATTTTTGATATTTTAATAAAATAAATATTAAATAATTTTAACATTGTCATAAATTTAAATATGAAATACAATATTAAATATTTAAAACGAAATTAATAAATTTTTATCTATTTTATATAAATATTATAAAATTTATATTACTAAAAAAGTTAAATAAATTTTAAAGCTTTTTTAAAAAAACTTTAATATCAATTTTAAATATTTTTAAATATATAATCTCACATAGAAGATTTATCACACATTAATAGTATTTATAATATGGAGGAAGGGTGTGCCCCAAGAGGTACCCAATTTTGTGAGGGGGAGAGAACACACTCAAACCGACCACCACACATCGTGTGCGAGCCGCCACCTGTCCAGTTGGGCATGAGAGCTTGGACTTGTTCCCGATCTGGTCAAATTGGGTATAGGACAGTATTGCATACCCGATCAAATTTGGCCATGTTTTCTGCTCGATTCAATCGCAAGAGGATTCCGCTCAATTTACACATTGCACTATAACTCTGAATAATTTTTGAGTTTTCTCACTTCTCCCTTTTATGCTTTGTCCCAAATTATCTTTCTGTCCATTTATCGAAAAAAATTTCCCTTCAGATTTTTGAGTGGCCTTAACCTCCATATTTAGATGGTGTAATTTTAGAACTGTTTTATACATTGCAGTAGTATAATATAATCAATATAGTATAACTGGACTATTTTATCCCGAAGACATCGTAGTTGATTGTTTGTCTTGCAAAATTTTGGACAGTGTCATGAAAGGTCTTAAAAAAAGCGACCAAGTCTTTGACTCAACCTAAAAATTTCTTTGTTAGTTGAAAAGTTATTTATCAAAACAATTTTTCGAAACTCATAAACAACGTTTTTTAGATGTATCTTTTTGCCATGTTTACTGAAGAAGTTACCGGATCTAATGTTGCTGCTTCTGATTTCAATAAACTGTTTTAGTTTGATGGATGTCACTTCAAACGAAGGCAACAAAAAATGCTATTTTTCTTTAACTATGAAAAATGTTGCCAAACATTATGAAAGATGACATTCCAATGGTTCTTGAAATAGATGAACACACATAAAATGATAAGAAAACTGCAGAATTAACCCAATGGATAAATGATGATTACTTACGTAGGAAATATATTCTTCATGGACTTGCTGATGATATATATAATTACTACAGTTGCAACAATATTGCAAGAGATGTTTGGGATGCTCTTAAGAAGAAATATGATATTGAGAAAGCTAGAGCTAAAAAGTATGTTGTGAGCCGCTACCTCAACTATCAGATGACCGATGATAGATATGTGGAGTTGTCACCCTCACTTTCAAATTTTGAACATTTCTCTAATACATTACCATCACAATAAAAAAACAGATCTACTCGTTGGGTAGAAGTATAATAGCAATGGGTGCTAGGAACCAAGACAATTTTTCCTTTGTCAAAGAGTGTAAGTTATTTTCCTAGAATAACTAGCTTTTAAATATTGCATGTGGGTTCTTGGGTTGATTTTAACATCACTCTCTTTTTGAAATTCCATTTTAGGGGTTTGGAAAAGAGAATAAAGGAAATTGTAAGGTTTTTTATGTAGGTATTGTTTGTACTTTCATCCATTCCTTCAAGAATTCGTTCTTATTATAAGCATAATCTGTTAATTTTGATTTGCTATTGGATTGAAAGATTGAGTGTTGAATGTTTGTGGACTATTTTGATGTAGTAACTGTCGTATTTGGTGTCTGAATTCGAACAAATTTGCTAAGCAAATCTAGTTTGGAACATGTAGGTTTTTCTTCTATAATGGATTTGCTAAGTGAAAATGTCGAGAAAACATCATAGTTTGATTCTGACTAAAATTCCCTAAGCGAATTTGACATATAGCAAAATTGAAAGTCTTTTATGAACTGAATATGTTGAGCGAAAATGAAACTCTTTGAACAAATTTTTGACCTAGGACTAACTTTTATTTCCTATTTTATAATGTAATTATGTTAAAGCTGGTTCCATCAATATGGAACATAATTGATAATGATTAGTGTTTGATAAACATAATGTCATGACATGCTTTGATTTGGATGAAAATGATTTGGTGAGACACGATGTTTGACTAACGAAACATAGGTAAGGGAAGAGCAAATGGGACACCGTTTGTGGTCAAAACAAAGAATTACCTTAAAAAAATGATCACAATTACCTTGGTGGCTCATGTTAGATATTTGGGATAAACTATCTATAAGTTATAGAAATTGAATAAACTAAAAGAATTTTATTAAATTTGTCATGTTTAAAATTTCATTTAAACAGAAATATTTGAAGTACCGGTACTTCCTTTTGTTTTATAGAACTCAATGAAATTATTATCTCACCCCTTATTTTTGTATACTATATTAGATAAGAATGTTTGAGCTCAGACTCGGAGCTAACAACAATGATGATGTTTTGTTATTTTGATGCATTTAGATATTTTGTAAATGGTGCTTCATGAGATATTATGTAAACTATATCTAATGAAGTTACAATGGCACTTACTGCTTGTACCTTGTTAGAATTTATAAAAATATCTTTTAAATGCTATGATGTGTGACTTTATTATCATTTTATAAGTGTTACACATACCTAAACACATCCATATCATAATCCACTAAGATATGTCTATTATATAAGAGGCAAATATTGTCATTCTTGAATAAAGTTAAAGCGTCAATCTCAATCGCTTCCATATTCTCAAAACCTTTACAAGCTAACATTATCTGGCTTGTGAATAAATTAAATAGTTGGTCACCAACACATTTTATTCATGCTTGTTTTATATTACTTTTTCAATTTTTGTTTGGACAATAGTATGACTTTTTAATGGACACGAGTCATCTCATGATCTTAAAAATTTGATGGACTAATAAAAAAATGAGAAAAAGAGATGGAGAAACTAGAGAAGTAGATTTTCTTAGAATAGTAAAAGGGATAATATAGATAAATGAATTAAAAAGAAGGAATAGATAATTTCAAAAACTATTATCATATCACACATTTAATGACAAAACAAAGGAAGATGATAGAAATAATATACTTGAGTTTGAGTGTTCTTTCCATTGTTTAATGGTTGATGACTCTACTATCGAGGTTGTCCTATTAATGCACAGTCACCAATCTTTATTATTTTTAGAGGACCTATTCCTCATCTAGAAACAACAATTATTATAATGTTTTTAAATCAATTTCTATAAAAAAAATTGACAATTTTAAACATTTTCTTACACCATCAAAGTATTTATTTTAGTAGAATTTGAAATTAATATCAAATATTATAATATTAATCATTTTAAATTTTGTATTATTTTTTTATGACAATATAAACACTCTATTAACTATTATATATAAATGTAATATTTAATTTCTTAAATATAATATAATTTATTAATTTTCATTATAGAAAAGAACATTATAAATTATTAAGTTGTAATATTATATATATATATATATATATATATATATATATATATATATATATATGTATATGATTTTGAAGTTTTATTCTAACTTTTTTATAACCTGTAAGTTGAGTTATTTATGTTTTTCCAAAAATATTAAATGAATTATAATTTAATTTTTAGAGTTATAAAAAGAAAATGAATATATGAAAAAATATAATCAACAATTTTGTAAGTTCTCGAGGTGTGTGTCAGCTTAATAAAAAGAATTTGGCATTGTAGCCTTAAAAGACAAAATTAATTGTAAAATGGTCAATATTATGACCGGTATTAATAATAATTTTCCTTTGCCGTAAAAACAATTAACTATTGTGTAACAAAATTGGTTGCAAAAATATTTACACAGTTGATTTATTAATTATATAATCTTTATTATGAAATAAATATTAAGATATTTGGATTACAATGCAAATTGTATTGTTAATCATTTTTCAAAATAATATTTGTACACCTATAGTAGAATAACATCATATACTATCAAATATCAAGTATTAAATGAGTATTCAATAGTATATTAACATTGGATTAAATTTATTTTGAACTATAAAAATCATATGTCGAATTCACGTTGTAGACATGTAGGTTGGAAGTTCAAATTAGACAGTTTTTCCAACTTGTAGGTTTTGTTTCCGTTATCATGAGTGAGACTAGTGTTGACAGTTTCTCAGATTGCAGGCCACCGTAGTCGGAAAAAATAAAGAGTACAAAGTTGTTAGAAATTAGGAGATATATTTGAAATGTTTCATTTCTTTGGATTTTTGGTATCGAATGCATCGAATTTCTTTATTGTAGTAATATAAGCCGATGGTAGGTGTGGCGTAATCGATATAACAGTGGTCAGTGTAGGTGTGAATGTTTGATTTGTATGTCTATTGTCATTTTTATTTTATTTTGCAAAAATTACAAATATTATAATTTTTTTATGCAAAAATACGATAGCTTACGCAAATTAAAAAAGTAGATGACTATATTGGATATAAGCAATATTAATTAAAAAATTTAAGTCTATAAGTACATTCTCAAATATGATTAGAAAATTTTGTTACTGGAAACATATTGTTGATATTTGTTTATGTTTCATTCGAAATAAAGTAGACTAAAAAGGCCTCAATCGAATATGCAATTAAATAGAATTTTAATTTTATAAATCATGAAACCTTTACAAATATATTTCTTTTTTGGATAGACACTGACACTTATATATGTCAAAGTATTTTACGCTTTAAACAAAAATATTATTATATACATATTGATTTATTCATAAATATAAAGCATATATATATATATATATATTTTAAATATTTCAAATTTAAAGAGCGAATACTAACTCAGGCATTGCACGAGTCACCCATATTAGTTTGTTAAATTTTTGAAATGCAAATTCTTATGTATATACATGTTCTTAAATAGTGAAGTATTTCGTTAAAGATATGTTTTATTTGTGTAACGCAAATGTGTGGTACCTTCAGCTGGATAGATGGAATAGCATACTCATAATGATGTTTTGGCATGCGTTGTTTTCTGCATAAAAAAAAATGAGCTATGTATTTATTACAACAGACAAAAAGGAAATGGTATATTGATTTCTACTTAAGATCTTCAAATGATTAACCGATAAAATTTAAAATTTTACAATATTAACAAAGTTCAAAGGTCTTTGCTAATGTCTGTTATAAGGAGGACTTGTAATAAAGCTTATAGGAATAAAAGAAAATGGTATATCTCATGCATACGTAAATATCTCATTATCATAATCCACCAAGATATGTGTTCATTCGACAAGAGCCAACACCATTCTTGAATAGAATTAGTGGGTCGGTCGCTTGCACGCTCTAAAACCCTTTACAAGTCAACATTATTTGACTTTGTGAACAAATGCAGTTGTTGGTCACCAACACATTCCATTCAGGCTTGCATACTTTTTCAGTTTTTGATTGGAGAATAGTAAAACTTTTCAATGGACATGAGTTATCACATAATCCTGAAAATTTTACATATTGAAAACAAAATGAGAAAAAGAGATGGAGAAAGGTAGATATGTTAGGATAGTAAAAGAGAGAATTTAGATAAAAAAAAGAAAAAAAAAAGGAATATATAATTTCAAACAATTATCATATCATTCTTTGATGACAAAAGTAAGGAAGAGGATAGAAATGACATTTAAGGTTGAAAGTCCTTTCCATTGTTTTTGATTGCACTACACCAAAATATAGATTTTATAGACACCTTTAACAGCGTGTGTTAAGTAAAAGTGTTGTTGTATTTTATTTTAAAAACACACAGAACATTAAACATTGTTTTTTTCAAAAAAGTGTTGTATAATGTGAACGCCTTTTCAAAAAGTGTTGTATAATGTGAATGCTTTTTCTAAAAGCATTGTCATACTTACAAGCACTATTGTAATAACAACGCCTTTGACAACATTTTTTATGAAACCGATGTCATATGTATGATCACTTCTTAACAGCAACGCCTTTTAAAATGTTTTTTGAAAAAGAGTTGTCATAGGTATTACACAAGTGTTGTCATAGGGATAGACATAAAGCTTTAAACCCTTAAGTTATATACTTTGTTATAACAAAAACATGAAAATTCTTACTTTTTTCATTGAACATATGCTATTACTTGCTGCATGAAAACCCGTTTCTTCATCTTCAAAATGGAACCCTAGCTTGTGAACCATCTCCATGAATCCGTTTCTTCACCCATTCCATCTGTAAATAGTGAACCCTCTATAACCCATAAATCAAAAACCCAGAACCCTCGAAATTGTGCAGACCTATATATCGTGCACACCCACAAAGTTGCGCACACCCAAATATCGCAAACCCATAACTCATAACCCTCACGAACCCATAATTGATAACCCTTGGGAACTCAGAAATCTCAAACACTCAACTTCGTCGTAGAAAACAACAATCACTTCCGACCTTCTTTCCCCAATTCCCTCATTCCTTACATTGACAAGGTTTGGTTCAACTATCAAGACATAATTAAGGTATTTGTTTCTATAACACCTCAAATTATAGAATAAACTATTTTATTAATTAAATATTAGTTTAGATAATTAATTTTGTGTTAAAATTATTTTAGATCTATGATGATTAGTTTTATGATTAATTTTCTTTATATGTGTGGTTTCTATGATGTGTTAACATGTACATATTTGACTAAATGAATGATATAAATAATAAATATTATATTTTATTACTTTAAATATTTTTCTAAATAGTATTTTAATGTAATATTTTAAAGAGTAAGAATTTAGGCGATTTTACGTGTATATACGTGTAGGTAATTAATGTGATATTTTCATATGCATTTGACTAAATGATAAATATTTGAACATAAATATATTTTAATTATTTCTAACTATTTTGAATATATTATGAATATTTTATAGTATCTATTTTTACTATCACTACGCGAAAAAATGCATTTTACAGCGTTTTTTTTAAAAAATAAACGTTGTAGTATCTTGCGCTGTAAAAAGATACAACAACGTTTTTTAAAATAAAAAAGCACTATAAAATATGGTGATATATTGCGCGCTTGTTATACTCATTTTACAACGCTTTTTAGAAAAAGCACTATAAATGGTGCATTCAGTATAACATTATTATGCACCTATTACAATATTTTTTGAGAAAGCGTTGTAAATGGTGCAAACAATAAATGCATTATTATGCACCTATTACAACACTTTTTGGAAAAAAAGCGCTGTAAATGGTGCATTCAATATAGCATTATTATGCACCTATTACATCGCTTTTTGAGAAAAGTGTGACACCCTAAACCCCAAAATAACATTTATAATAATATATATTAAATTATTTGAAAAAAACTTGCAGCAGATAAAAAAAATTTGTTAAAGAGAATAAAAACTTTAATATCTGATTTAGGATATCACGCTTCTCCAAATACACATGTAACAATTCAACTTTGTTTTTTTCAATTAAAATAGTACAATATCAATGAACTTGATTCAACTAGGATTTCTTGATTTAATTCCCAAGACTTACTCGTACTAAGTTTTCATATAAAAAGTCATTTATAATAACATAAGTAAAATACACATTACAACTCTTAATTCCCGGTATCACCTATCAGAGCGGGGTTTCTCCCAAACTTGAACTTCGAGACTCATTAACCTGTAATAACTGCGATTTCACAAACGCAGGGCCAAGCCAGACAAACACAAACAACGAAGGAGGTGAGTTTTAAAATCATGTTGATAGTATAATATAAATAAGATGAACACGCAATTAATCATCAATAAACCGTATCATTACACAAACATTCTTCAAGGAAAAACATCACATTATATAGTCAGAATCAAAGAAAATCAATACACTTCACTGTAACATCAAATCATCGCATAAATTATTATCACACATAATACATAGTAATCACAACAAAACAATCACAAGAAAATGCAATGCTATGCATGAGCTTAGACTCTACTTCACAATGTGGTACCATTCTAACTCTGAAGTACTTGGTTAGGAGGCTTGATACTATGCCACCATCCCGGTGGACGGACAATTCAAATTGGCCCTGTCCTCATAGATCCCCTCAACTCAACCCGAGACACATATACGTGACAGTCGAGGTAAACGTGTGTTGCGTGGTAGCTCCCGACATTTGGAGTGCGACCTCCAAGTCACCTAGGAATTCCCCACCCGAATACCTCCAAGGTCTAACAATCTTGCCTTAAGCCTCGACAATAGACCGCCACGATCAGACTCATTCAGTTGTACTTCCCCGGAATCACAAGGCTTGTTAGACCCTACCTATATGATGACAAAATAATCTCAACTTCACAAATTCACAATATTTATTTTCTCCCCTCGTTGGTATATGATACTCCATTAATACCGTCATCTCAGACACAAATTGAAATCACAATATTCTCATCACAATTTATAACATCACTATAATTAATCACACATCATCATCATCATCACATAAACTCATCACAATTTATAGAATCACTATCATCAATCATACAACAACACATATATTCATCACAAATTTATCACATCACCATTATTAATCATACATTATCATCATTACATATAATTATCACAACACATCTATTTTTATTATAACATCATTTAAACTCATCTAATCAAACATATGCATAAAATTAATTCAACAACCAATATCACAATAATATCACACACCACACATTTAAAGAAATTAAATCAAATATCACAATAATACCAAATGCCACACATTTAACGA
>NC_021163.2:41447204-41455077 GCF_000331145.2 Cicer arietinum | reverse complement strand
TATTTTATAAATTAGAGTAATTAAAATAATCAATATAAAAAAAATATATTACTAATAATCAAAACTCTCACATTTAAAATAATCTCTACAATTATACTTATTTCTCAAAATACTCACATTATAATAATACCATCATATTAGAAAATGGTCAAAATTATAAAATAAATAAATATAACATCAATATTTTATATTAATTACTAAATCATAATAAATATATATAAAATCACAATACCATAACAAGTATTTAAAAATAAACGAAATCAAATACAATATCAATTCTATATCAAGATAATTATTTATAAAAAAAATAATTAAAAATAGAAAATAGTTATAAATAATTGAAATATAACTATCTGCATACTTAACATAAGTCAAGCGCACATAAAAATCTTACATTAATTGGGTACATGTATATAAACGTAAAATCGCATAAAATCTTTTTCTTTAAAATATATATTACACTAAAATACTATTTTTTTTAAATATATCAAATAACAAAATATAATATGTATTATTTATATCGCTCATGTAATATAACATGTATCAAACTAACACATCATAAAAAGCATTCATATAACGAAAATTAGCCACGAAATTTATCAACATATATTCTAAAATAATGTTAGTTATCAAATTAATTATTTAAAATTCTATTTAATTAATAAAGTAGTTTATTATAAAATTTGGGGTGTTACAAAAAGCGCTGTAAAAGGTGCAAACAATAGATGCATTATTATGCATCTATAACAACACTTTTTTGAAAAAGCGCTGTAAAAGGTGCATTCAATATAGCATTATTATGAACCTATTACAACGTATTTTTGAGAAAGCGCTGTAAAAGGTGCAAACAATAAATGCATTATTATGCACCTATTACAGTGCTTTTTTGAAAAAGCGCTATAAAAGGTGCATTCTTATTTTAGTTTTATTAAAAAACGCTGTAAATGAAATTTTTTAAAAGCGCTTTTTGGTTTTTTATGACACTTTTTTAGAAAACAGTGTCTTTTAATTTTTTTTTCCAAAATCATTTTCATCCAGAATCAGTTTACACAATCATTTCACAATCAGTACACAACTAAACAGAACTATATAACTTTATAATTTAACTCTATAACTTTACATATTTACACAATCAGTTCACAACATATTCATATACATATTCCCATATTGACAACATCACATAACTATATACGTATTCATATAACTAAATATTCACAACTTTACAAATGTGCCCTATTGATATACATATAACTATCAGAACTACACAGAACATAACTACCATATATTCATATAACTATCCCTTGCAGCATGTCATTTCCCAGCAAATCAAATAATTTTCATTTCAATCACATACTGACACCAATCTTCCTTTATTTCAATTAGATCTCTTTCAGAGTATGTTGGACTGAAATTGTCAAAGTACTATGCGATATAAAAATTGAACATAAATAAGTTAGAATCAAATATCTACATAGTTTATATATGAAAATCAAATAATGAAAATATCGTACCATTCCTGAGATTATAGTTTGATTCATATCAACAATCTCCTTCATGAATCGCAATATATAGTACCCACAGTCGATGTTGTTAGTTTGACGAGGGCACTATAAAATAAAACATATAAGTCAATAAATATTTGTGCATTGATTGTAAATGAAATTTTAAAGGAATATATTTCAAACCTTTATTGGAATCCATGTGATGTTATTTGATTTTTGCTTCGACACTGTAGCACCTCTTTGAGCTCGAAAAACTTGTAAAACACTATCGAAAAAATAAATGTGATTATTATAGCATTAACAAACACATTATATATATATATATATATATATATATAACAAAAATTTGGTTTGCAATTTTGTTTACACACCTAATAAATTAAGATCTCATAAATTAAAAAAGATATAAATAAAGAATATATAATTACGTACGCATAATTATATGGTGCAAGGAACAACTTATCCTTATCTTTATTTCTTAATAGAATATCTACAACGTATTTCTTTACATTCACTAGATCGAGTTTAAACATCGAAAGCTTATGCGGAGACAAGAATGAAAATCTATTTGATAATCTGCGCGTGCACACCAACTTCTCATACAAAAACCTTCAATGAAAATTTCAAATTAGATTAATTACCAATAAATTAAATTAATTACCAATAAATGCATATAAAAGCAATTTTTACCTAATGTATAAGCTGATGACAGTAGCACTCAGCTCCTTATGGTTGAGAAGTTTGTATATGTGCTCTTTTTCAAGTAGTTCTTCATACTCATCTCCGAATATAGCTTTACCCATGCTTATGATGCGCGAATTGTTGTTGCTACCCCAATTCGTTTTTACCTTTATGTCAAGACACCACCCATATCGAGCAAGGCATGGCTGACTTATTTTAGGAGCATGAGCAACAACTGATTTTCCTCGATCCAGTTTTTAAGCAGCAACTTTGGCAACTTTGTTTCCCCGATCCAGTTTTTGAGCTGCAACTTTGCCGGCTTTATTTTTACCACGAACATCCAGTTGTGGTGTGGCAGCTAGTTTATTCTGGCAGCTGGTTTGCTTTGGGGTGGTTTATTGGATTGAATATGAAAAAATTAGGTTAATTATTTTTTTAGTGTATTGGATCTGAAAAAATAACAAACCTTACAGAATAAATGTGACAAACCTTTTCCGGCGATGTGACTGACTCGTTTCTGGGAATCTTTTTATCATTCCCTTTATACTTTTTCTGAATCTAAATAAATGTGAAATTAAAGTTAACAACAGAAAAAAAAATCAGCAATTAAATATAATCAATCATAATCATATATCGTGCAATTAAATATACATATCAATTAAACATACATTTCAATTAATTAAACATACCTTATCAAGGGCAACAAGATGTATGGATCATGCCACGTAACTACCAATTGCTTCACCCAAATAATTCATACATGCATCGTCGTCCGATATAGGAAACGGTGCATTTGGTTCCAAAGCAATAACTGGTGATACTTTGACATGGCCCGCAGGGATCGGTGTGTTGTGCAATACTTCTCCCAAAGTATTGTACAATGTTCCTTTTCTGACCTTGCGATGAGTAAGGGAGGATAAGTGCAGCACGCAAGGAGTGACACCCTAAATCAATGGTTAATACATAACTATGTGAAACAATTAGGTTGAATGAATATCTTATTTTGTTAACTAATTAATTACCTCGGGAAGACTTTTGAGACCAATTTTGCAACTCGCGTTTTCACTCTCCATTTGTATTTCATGTTGGAGCTGATCTAGAAGTTGCTTGTTTTTATTCGTCTTCACCAAGAGTGCCACTTGCTCTGCTAGGAATTTGAGCTTCTCTAATACCTTCTCATTAGATGGATTTTGGCGCTTCTCTTGTGAAAAATAGCTTTTAGGAATTACGCCAAATCCTTTCCCCCTCACGCGACCGAAATATTTAGGAACATTAAACACTTTACCGAGAATGTCCCTGCAATTAGCTTTGTTGTTCGCTTGATTTTCCGAACTTTGTTTTGGGATTCTCCTAAAATACACGTAGGATTAAAAAGATAAGTTCAATATCATTTTTAAAATACAATATTAAAAAATATTAAAGTTATAATTTACTTACATAAAGTTCTATTACTTTTTGAATATTTTCGTTATCAACCACTCCATCTTTATTTATACGAGCTTCCTTCCACAAGATATGACGACCCAACGGTTGATCGGATTGGGTGTCTTGTAGCTATTCGTTAAGATCATAAACAAAATATTAGTTAGAAACTATAGATTATAATGTACCACATTATATAAAAGTGATGTTTAATTACTTACAAGTTTTTTCTCTAGACGTGCATATCCCATACGAGATTTTTTGTATGGGTGCGTCGAATTTTTTGCCCTCTCGCGATTTGCCTTACTTATATTCTATATAAAAAAAATAACAATCGTGTAAAAATAAAACACAAATGCTAATAAATTAATCATTTACCACAAATGCTCCATTCTTCATTTGATATATAATGTTTATATATTTTTGGAGCTTCAACATTCATATTTCCTTCACGATCTTTTAGATAGCAATTTGAGAGGTGAGATCTAAAACCCCGGTATATTTTCCCGGCAACTCTCAACACGTAAGCCTTTCTCACCTCGTCAATAGCAAAAGCAGTCTGCAAACGAAATAAAGATATAGTTTGAGTAAAGTATTTCAATGGAAAAATTTATAAGTAACAAAAAAGTGGATCAAAAAAGTTACTTGTATATCAGCCCACAATATATCTTTCGCATCCTTCAACCCCTTATCTCTCCAATCGTCAATTGTGATGGGGATATTCTGACGAACAACAGCCCCAATATAACTTACAAATATGGAACTGTTGGGGTCAATTGGCTGACCACTCTCATTCCATCCAACCTAATAAACTCATATAGTAAGTACATGCTTTCAAAAAAGATAAAAAAACAAACAGCAAACAAAGTATAATATACCTCAAATTTTATGCCAATACTCCTTGCTTTTATGACATTTTGCATGATTGTTGCACCACGTTTGACTTCAATTTCATAAGTCTTAGGGTTGACAACTTCCTCATTTTGACGATCTAAATCCTTGTTGGTATCCATTTATCTACAACATGTATTTTAGTGACATGCAGTAGTCTAAGTACGTAACAGTATAAGTTCAACATGCATTTCTTACAAGTTCAACAAGTTCAACATGCATTTCTTACAAGTTCAACAAGTTCAACATGCAGTAGTCTAAGTACGTAGCAGTATAAGTTCAACATGCATTTTAGTGACAACAAAAAATTAATAAATACAATACCTGAAAAACAGAAGAACGGTAGGGTTACGACGCAGAAATATAAACAAAGAAGAACAACGCAGAAATACGAACGGTTCGTAGGAGAGTACGATTCGCAGAAACGAGCGTATGGAGTTTACGTAATGGAGAGTAGGGTTCGCAGAAAAAAAATGGTTCGTAATGGAGAATGAAAAGGAAACAAGCGTATGAAGTTTACGTAATAAGGGTTAGTAACAATGCAATATTGTTCGTAGGGTTTGCAATGAGAAGGAGAATGAAGAGGAGGAGGAAACAAGCGTATATGAATTTTACGTAATGAAGAGGAAACTGAAGCGGTTTACTGTTATATATAAAACCCTACTACATTGCTTTTTTGAAAAAGCGCTGTAAAAGACCTCCTTATTTTATTTTTTCAGAAGCCTTTACGGCGCTTTTCCACAGAGCGCTTTAAAAGGCTTCTTTATTTTATTATGTGCAAGCGCTATGTGACCCTTTTACATGGTATATATAAAATCTACTACAACGCTTTTTTGAAAAAGTGCTGTAAAAGACCTCCTTATTTTAATTTTTTAAAAGCCTTTATAGCGCTTTTCCATAGAGCGTTTTAAAAGGCTTCTTTGTTTTATTATGTGCAAGCGATATGTGACCCTTTTACATGTTATATATAAAACCCTACTACAACGCTTTTTTTAAAAAGCACTGTAAACGACCTCCTTATTTTACTTTTTAAAAGCTTTTTACAACGCTTTTCCACAAAGCGCTTTAAAATGCCTCTTTGTTTTATTATGTGCAAGTGCTATGTGACCCTTTTACATACTACAACGCTTTTTTAAAAAAGCGTTGTAAAAGACCTCCTTATTTTATTTTTTTAAAATCTTTTTACAGCGCTTTTCCACAAAGCACTTTAAAAGGTTTCTTTGTTTTACTATGTGCAAGCGCTATGTGACCTCCTTATTTTTTTTAAGGCTTTTTATAGCGCTGTAAAATTACAAAGTTTATGTTCTGATCAGTTTTTGTTAAATTACAATATAATTAGTTAAATACCTATATATATATATATAATTAGTAAAATACCTATATTTGGATTATTTTTTTCCAAATAATTATTCAACTACCTATATATATATATATATATATATATATATATATATTTATATATCAATGCTAAATTACATGATCAAACAAGCTAAATGCTAAATATAAGCAGAAAATAAGTATAAGCAGAAAATCAAACACAGTTCAAGCTAAATACTAAAATGCTCAATTCTAGCAGATCAAACAATTAAATTACATGAACTCGGTTCAGATTACATGGCTTATATAAAACAATTAAACACATTAAGATGCCCTTCTTTTTTCCCTGGTGGGATTCACATTTGTTTGTCCATTAATGATACGAAACGATGGATTAATCCAAATTCCCTCATCATGATCATCTATAAGATATAAACCATCGCCAGTTGAATCAATTTCATGTGGTTGTAATGTTGGAAATAAAAGATCATTACCAACAACTTCATCATTTTTGTTATCATCACTTATTTTATTGGTCGATAGGACAACATACCATTTATCATCAACAAGATCAGTGACATAAAACACTTGTTGAGCTTGCGACACTAAAGTAAAAGGCTCATCTTTATATCTCACCCTATTAAAATTGACAAGCAAGAAACCTGACTCATCAATTCGAACGCCATTATTATTATCGACCCACTTGCAACCAAATATGGGAACATGAAACATTGTGTAGTCTAACTCCCATATGCGCTCGATAACCCCAAAATATGATATATTTGCATATATTGGGTTTTTGTCTTTTGCACTTGAGACATGCATCGCTTCAGCTACGAGAGTGACTCCACTATTTTGTATAGTAGTTTGATCATCTTATTCTTTGGTATAAAATATGTAGTTGTTAATTACATAACCGGTGTAACAAAAGACATGTAAACTCGGACCATTTGCTAGCCACCTCAATCTCTGTGAAATTGATCTGGGGTCTATATCAAACTTTGACTTTATGTGATTATTTAACCATGTTATAAAACTTCGATTGTGCTCTCGAGTTATCCAATTTTGATTCCTATTCATGTTCAAACGAGATAACTGATCAATGTGTATTGTAACATACGGTTGAACCTCATCATCATTGTGCAGAACATACAATTGTGCCTGCTCCCATTCTGTCCTTGATATAGTCATTAGTCTCTTTCCAATTATCCCTTCTCCTGATATTCTTCCCGAATGACGAGACAGGGGAAGCCCTATGGATTCAACATTGGACAGATATTCCGTACAAAATTCAGCAGCTTCTTCGACAATGTACCGTTCAACAATACAACTTTCTGGTCGACTTCTACTTTTTACGTACCCTTTTAATATTTTCATATATCGTTCTATCGGATACATTCATCTCATATAAACTGGCCCACAAAGTTGTGTCTCCTTAACAAGATGAACAGTAAGGTGAACCATTATATCAAAAAACGAGGGTGGGAAATACATTTCAAGCTCACACAAAGTAACAACAATTTCCCTATGCAATGTCGGTAATTTATGAGGATCGATCACTTTACTACAAATTTTCCTGAAGAAGAAACATAATCTAGTTATGGCTCGTCGAACTATTTCAGGTCAAATGGAACGTATACCTATTGGTAGCAAATGCTCCATTAGAATATGACAATCATGGGTCTTCAAACCTTTTAACTTGAGGTCTTTCATACAAACTAAATTTTTAATGTTTGAAGAGTATCCTTCTAGAACTTTAACTTCGTGTACAAATTTACACAAAACCATTTTTTCCTTTCTAGATAGAGTATGAGCGACTGGAGGTAGATATGTGTGATTTCCTTTCTTTACGGAACCCAACTCATTTCTTATTCCCATATCGACCAAGTCCAATCTTGCATTGATGTCATCTTTAGACTTTCCTGGAACATTGAGTAACGTACCAATAACACTATCAAATACATTTTTTTCAATATGCATCACATCGAGAAAATGTCTTATATATAATGACTTCAAATATGGCAATTCAAAGAAAATTGACTTTTTCTTCCACCCAGTTT
>NC_021163.2:41425708-41447077 GCF_000331145.2 Cicer arietinum | reverse complement strand
CCACCCACAATACTGATGACTAAAAGGTAAAAATCTACGATGTTCAAGAAATACATTCTTCTTACAATGTTTCAACTGCATCCAATTTGTACTCTCTTCACATATAGGACATGCACACTGACCTTTAATGCTATATCTTGATAAATTATCATATGCTGGAAAATCATTAATTGTGCCGAACAACATAGCCCTCAAATTGAAATATTCTTTCTTATACTCATCATAAACTTCCACACCTGTCTCCGACATATTTTTTAAATCTTCAATTAAAGGAGTCAAGTATACGTCGATATCATTCCCCGGTTGTTTGGGTCCAGAAATTAACAGAGACAACATCATAAACTTACGCTTCATACATAACCATGGAGGTAGGTTATAAATCAAAAAAATCACAGGCCATGTATTGTGTGAGATGCTTTGAAGACCATGTGGATTCATTCCATCAGTAGAAAGTGCAAGTCGTAGATTTCTTGACTCTATCCCGAATTCAGGATACTCGTGATCAATTTTTTTCCCATTGTGGAGAATCTGCAGGGTGTCGAAACTTTCCACCTCTAATTCTTTCATCTGCATGCCATGTCAACTGTTTTGAATCTTCTTCACTGTGATCCATGCACCTATATCTTGGTATTATAGGAAAATACCACACGACTTTTGTTGGAGTAGATTCTTTCTTCTTATATCGAGAAACATTGCATTTCAGACACGCCTTTAGTAATTCATATTCGTTTCGAAATAAAATGCAATCGTCAGGACACACATGAATCCTTTCGTAACTCATGCCAATAGAGCACAAAATTCGTTTAGCCTCGCAGGTTCGACTAGGAAGTTCATTATCATCTGGCAACATATCTTTTAAGAGTGTTAATAATTATGTGAAGCTTTTATCAAACCATTTGTTACTCCCTTTTAAGTTGTACAACTTTAATATCGCCGACATTCTTTTGAATTTAGTACAATCATTATATAATGGTTTCTCTGCATCACTTAACAAACTCTCAAACATTTTAGGACAATCCCGAAGATCTTCTTCAACTGCTTTTGCAATCTCCTCAACTCGGTCCGGCTCATATGTATCTGTGTCGAAATCAGTTGAAGCATATGTCGAACCATTCTCAAAATTAATGTTTCCTTTTTTTTTTTCTCACCATGTCTTATCCAACATTTATAGCTTTGATCAATTCCATGTCATACTAAATGTCTTTTCAATTCATCTGCTCTATCGCATTTTCCAAAATAACATTTTAAACAAGGACAAACGACTCTATTTGGATCTTTTGCATTCTTCACTGCAAACTCAACAAACTCCTTCACTCCATTTTCATACTCTTTTGACAATCGATTGGCAGACATCCATTTCCGGTCCATATTATATGACATATATAAATGCAGTTACACAAATAATAAGCTACTGATAACATTATACCAATATATAGTACACATATCTAACATTGAAAAATGGAAACCAAGGTCCAAGTCTGATTTCAAAACAGAACAGATCAACAAATTTCAAAAAAGAATAGATTTTATATGATTTATTATGTAACAATTTATTAGTTTTAGTGACAACAACAAATTAATAAATACAATACCTGAGACAATGTATCCAATTTTTTATAAAGGAGGAGCAGTAGATGACCGCACAGTATGTAGACGAGAGGAGGGTTCCCAGAGTAGAGGAAATGATGGTTCGTAAATTTGTTTTTATTTATTTAAAGTAAATGATTTTTATTTAAAGGGAATGATTTTACAGCGCTTGTGTAATAAGAGCTCTAATAGGTCCTTTAATTATGTGAAAGTGCAAGGCTTTTACAACGCTTTATGTAACATAAGGTGGGAGCGCTACATTTTACAAGGCTTGTGTTTAAAGCGCTCAAAAAGCGCTGTAAAAGCTATGGGGGAGCGCTTCAATTTACAACGCTTTTACAAAAAGTGTTGTAAAAGGGTTGTAAGCATTATGTGCAAGCGCTATGTGATCCTATATGACCCTACAACAGCGTTTGTCAAAAAAACGCTGTTGTATCCTCCGTTATTTTTAAAAAATTCTACAACAGCGCTTGTATTTTAGCGTAGTGTATGAAAGTTGTAATATCATAAGTTAATTGTCTAGAATATAACTTGAGCATTAACATAATTCGACAAAAGAGATGGTTAATATAAATCTCGACACAAAGTCATGCAAATGTACTAATACACATACTAATCCTTCAAAGAAAAAGCAAAAATATGGAGTAAATAACACATAATGGCTCAAAATAATTCCCTAGAAATTTTAAGCAAGCTATAACATAAAATGATATGCTTCATTTCTCCATCTCTAAATCTAAGCATTTTTACCTGTAAAACATTTAAATAACGTGGAATGAGATTACATCCCAGTGGATCCCAATGAATGAAACCAAATCAATTAACATCCTAATTAACAAGATATATTTATCTTCTGAGTTTCTCTTCTATGTATAGTTTTGACTCTATCTAAGTATTTAAGTCATTAGACGTGAGTAATCTAATGACTTAAACTCTACTTAACAAGCATGTCATAAAGACTACATTTGTTTTACTAATGTCCTCTTCTTGTTAGTAACTTTATTTTGGTAAGATTGGACATATTCACGTCTGTAAGTGGTGTCCCCACTTACCCTCACTTCCGTCATAGACGGAGAATTCATCTAGCTAGGATGAATCATATACTTCTCACCTTAATCAAATATCTAGTAATTATATATACCAATCCACACACACACACCCACGCACGCACACACACACACACACACACACACACACACACACATATATATATATATATATATATATATATATATATATATAGACACACATACAACATCATCTATTAATAAGTATATTAAAGACTACCACACACTTAAACTAAACTATTAAGTCAATTATATCATACTAATCATATAATGTAAAATGAAATTCAATAGAACATCTTTAAGATATAATTTTTTTCTCAAAACAACCCTAAATTTATGTTATAACAATGCACAATTTAGTTTAACTACAGAGTCAACAGACAGGAACTTATAAGTATCAGAATTGAGTAAATGAACACTCTTTGAAAAGCTTATGATGTCTACTTTATGAAAATATATATATATTTTTTTTAAATTAAGCCTCTAATTCTTGCAATTTATCAAAATAATACACAATGATAGAAAAAAACAGGACAACAACTTTGGTACAACTTGTAACCCATTTTTAAGCATCAATACTCAATCAAACATCACAAAGTTTGTACTCGATTTGAAGATAATTGAGTCTAGTTTCAAGAAAACAAACAATCATTTCAGAACTAAGGTCTAGAGAAAATGTTATGACCAAAACATCATACATATGTCCTGCAAATTTTAAGTTAACAACACTTCTTCAATCACACTAATTTCCTAACAATCTTTGCAAACAATAATGCTACAAATTATGAATAAATCAGCAATGAACACATTAAAATAGCATCAAAATTTCAATTTACTCAAACTAATTTGTCACAGTAGTGAAACTCAAGGTCTTTAATTTCAAACACATCGAAAGAGCATAATTTTATATCATCAAGGAAACTCAATTCTACAATAATCTATTCTCAATTCCAGTGATAGAACTGCACATGCATAGATTATTTTAACCAAAACCCCTAAATCTAACCAAAAATAAAAATCCATTTTTTCATTTCAAACCCTTATACTCCCAATCTCTAACCTATGAAACACATTATCTCATGCATGCATGAAAGGAAAATAGAAAAAAGGGAAACTCACCTCTTGATTTTCAAAAGAATGGAGAAGATGATAGTACTCCCAACTCTTTCTATCTTGACTTCTAGCAAAAATTGCACTTTTCCTTTCTCTTTTCCTGTTTTGTCAATGTTTTTGTTGTTTTTTTTTCTCTTTCTCTTCTTCTCTCTCTCACTCTTTCTTCTTCTCTATCTTACCCTTTATTCCTCTTCATCTCTTTGTTTCTTTCTGTTTGCTAGTTATCTCCTCCTCCCTTCTTTTTTTTTTCGTTTCTTCTTTTTTCCCTTAGTTTAGTAATTTCCCCTCTTTCTTTTCTTTCTTTCTTTCTTTCTTTCTTTCTTTTCTTCTTCTTTATTATTATTATTATAATTATTATTATTATTATTATTATTATTATATTTATAATTATTATTATTATTATTACAGATTATAATTGTATACTAATAAGTAAAACATAAAAAATTACTGCCAATTATTTTTGCTAAAGAGGGATATTACCAAAATGTTAAAACATGTTCTTGATGTTAAAATGCCTTAAAATGCATATATTAGTAAGTATTGGAATAATTTTGAATTTGAGGATTTTTGTTATTATTGATATATTTTAAAAAAATTAATTTCTTTAATTAATTTTATTTATTTTTGTAAAATATTGGTTTTGAAATTTACAAAATATTGCACTTAATTTTCTTCATACTTTTGTTTGGTAAGTTGTGTCTAAGTTTTACATATTTAATTGATTTAGGGGTTTATGTAAATATTGATGTTATATTTTATTTTATTTTATTTTAACTATTCTCATAATATAATAATCTTCTAATTTGATATTTTGGAAGATATTATTTTAGTAACAAATAAATAAATCAAAATAAGTATGTAACTAGTTGAATCTTGTAAAAAATAAAATAAAATAAAATGGAGTTCAATGAGTTAGATTAATATTAAAAAAAAAAATCAAATATAACCTAATATACTAAGAAAGCGCTACAATAGAAAATAAATTGAGAGATGAAGAGTTAGTTGCACCTTGAGAGAAAAGAAAAAAAAAAACTAATTGATATCGATGATCATTCAGTGTCTAGAGAACTTTCTTCGTTTTCTCCCAAATTTCAGTATGATGTTTCGTATATTTAGTTAGTCAATTAAACATATTTTCTCGGATTTTTAACCATCTCAATTTCTCTATAAAATATCTGATTTCTTCATTTCTAAATTTCCTTATTTTGCACTGTTCTTTTTCACCGCAACTCCAATTTGACTGAAATCAATGCCAAAACGATCATGTGAAAAGTGGTTATATTATCCACTGATTGGTTTTCTGATATATGGTAAGTTTCCTTGATCGAATTTTGAAATTATTTTTTAGAGTGTCTTCTCGTAATTTATTTTTGACGGTATCCATAAATTGTCGAGTTAGATAAATTGAAGGACAAAGGGTCAAAGAAAACAAATTGTTTGCTCGTGAAATCATATTCGTGTGTGAAAGCGTCGAAATAATGTAAGGGGTGAGAGAGTGTTTGAATTCATGGGCATAATATATTGTGAGATGAACAGAAAAATCATATTTCCCAATGATTCATTTGGGACTCGCTACGTATGACAGTAGCCTTTTGAGGGATAAATTACTTAATAGGAAAATATGGAAATTGTGAGAATAAAATATGGAATAGAAATACTTATAAGGTGTTGATTGATTTAATTTCTTTAAATGTATGGTATTTGATATTATTGTGATATTGGGTGTCAAATGAATTTTATGTATATGTTTGATTAGATGGGTTTATGTGATGTGATAATAAAAGATGAATGCATTGTGATAATTTTATGTGACGATGTTGATGTATGATTAATAATTGTGATGTTATAAATTTGTGATAAGTTTATGGGATTAGGTATGATTGATGATAGTGATCCTATAAATTTGTGATGAGTTTATGTATTATGATGATTTGTGATTAATAATTGTGATGATATAAATTTGTGATGAGAATATTGAAGTAACTCCATAGTTGATGAAATAATGGCGATTCCAATTTGTATTCTAGATGACGGACTTAATGGAGTATCATAGGCCGACGAGGGGAGAAAATAAATATTGAGAACTTGTGAAGCGGAGATTATTTTGTCATCATATATGCAGGGCCTGACAAGCCTAGTGATTCTAGGGAAGTACAATTGAATGACTCTGATCGTGGCGGTCTGATGTTGAGTCTTAAGGCAAGATTGTTAGACCTTGGAAGTTTTCGGGTGGGGATTTCCTAGGTGACTTTGAGGTAGCATTCCAAATATCGAGAGCTATCATGCAACACACGTTTACCTCGACTGGCATGTAAATGTGTCTCGAGTTGAGTTGAGTGGATCTATGAGGACAAGGACAATTTGAATTGTCTGTCCACCAGGATGGTGGCATAGTACCAAGCCTCCTAACAAAGTACTTCAAAGTTAGAATGGTACCAAATTGTGAAGTAGAATCTAAGCTCATGCATAATATTGTACTTTTTAGGATTTTTGTTGTTGTGATTAATGTGTTTCAAAAGTGATAATAAATTAGCTTTGATGATGTAACGATATATTGACTTTACTTAGTGATTTTGAAATAATAATATGATATTGTTTTTCTTGAGTATTTTGATATATCATGGTGTGTTATGATACGGTTTATTATTATTTTTTGTATGTTCTTCTTACTTATATTACACTATCAACGTGATTTCAAAACTCACATCTTTCGTTGTTTGTGTTTGATTGGTTTGGCCATGCGTTTGCAAAATTGCAGTCATTACAGGTTAATGAGACTTGAAGTTCAAATTTGGGAGGAATCCCGCTCTGATAGATGATACCAAGAATTAAGAGTTTCACTTTGTATTTTACTTATTTAATTACCAATGACTTTTTATATGATAATCTTAGTATTAGTAAGTTTTTAGAATTAAATTAAAAAATTATAATTAAATCAAATTCATTTACATTAAAATATTTTAATTGAGGAATAAAATTTGAATTGTTCCACGTGTATTTCGAGAAACGTGATATTCTAAATTAGTTATACAAGTTTTATTTCCTTAGAAACCAATTTTCTTTATCCGCTACGAATTTTTCTCAAAAAATCTAGTATAAATTATTATATATGTCATTTTTGGATTTAGGGTGTCACAGTTTTCCTTCAATTATTTTATTCATTTAATTAATTAACTTAAGTATGGTATAAACATTGAGCAACTGAGTCCCTTCTTATCACATAATTCTTTTAATGGAGATTCATCTTTATGTGCATAAAAGTTGCTTGCAAAATGTTTTATGTGGATTTTGCTTTTAGAACTGTGTTGTGTAGAAATTTATACCATTTTTATGTTTTAATGCAATAAGATGTTGGAATAATATATGTAATTGATTGAGAAAAGGATGGATAAAATTGTAGATGATTAAAGATGATAATGAATTGAATAAATTAGAAGAAAACCATTTCTTATATCATGAATTATAGATGCTTTTATTAAATCATGATGTCAATCCTCTTCATAATAATAATAATAATAATAATAATAATAATAATAATAATAATAATAATAATAATAATAATGATAATAATATTTTATGCTTCCATAGTTTGAGAAAATATTGATTGTGTGGGGAAATCAGTTCTTTATCATGCTAATTGAGTTTGTTCTCTGTGAGTGTGACTCTGTAAGGATTAAAACTCTAGTCCTTTGAACCAAACTATACCTTTGGAGTTGGACCTTGTCTAATCTAAATACCTCTGGACCTAGGTCTCCACAATAATTTTTATAGTTCTTTAAGTTATATAAAAAATATATTTGTTATTTGAAACAAATATATAGATACATGCAATTAGCAGTTAGCTATTTATTTTTGTTAAGTTAAAAGTATTTTATATTTGTTATTTAAAACAAAAATATAGATACATGCGGTTAGCATTTAACTATTTGTTTTTGTTTTGTTATAATTTTATTCAAAAGATCTTGATTTATGTTGTTATTTATGGTAGTCTTTCTTACTCATGACTTGGAATCATATATCCATATTGAATGCACATGGTCATGTTGTAGTTGGTATATGTGAAATGAAATTATGAGTCTCAATTTTAAAACAATTTAATTTAAGTTAAAGAATATTGATATATGCAAATTATGTTTCTCTTACTTTCTAGTCTTTGTTTTTTTTTCTCTCCTCTCTTGAGATTTATTTGAATTTTTATTTATTTCGATTTTTTGTTGTTTTTACCTCTAGTTAATCTGAGCATAGGTTCCTTGTTAACTATCTTGTATTTCTGTTGATTCTGTTACCTGCTATACTTATAGTTATCTGTCAATCACTTAATGTCAATTCT
Organism: Cicer arietinum; assembly: GCF_000331145.2. Classification (NCBI taxonomy): domain Eukaryota; kingdom Viridiplantae; phylum Streptophyta; class Magnoliopsida; order Fabales; family Fabaceae; genus Cicer; species Cicer arietinum. The sequence goes on along the minus strand of NC_021163.2, from coordinate 41,438,980 downwards.
ACTGCCTTGTAATTCTAATACCTTGTATTATAGTTCATGTTACCTTAATTCGCTATACTAAGTTCACTGCTACCTTAATTCATGTTACCTTGTATTGTTCACTGCTAATTCTATCATACTTTTGAGTTTGTTACGTGTGAGTGTGACTCTGTGAGGTTTAAAGTTATAGTCTTTTGAATCAAACTATTCGTTTGGAGTTGGACCTTATATAGTCAAGATATGTGACACCCTAAATCCCAAATAATTTTTTTTTTATTAAGATAAAGAGTATAACATAATCATAAGCATGTCACATAAATCCAAAATTTCCATCAAACATAATGGCATCGAAATCATGATATAAAACAACAAAATCCTTTTTGAAGTACACATACTTATGTTTTAAATTCAGTGCAAATATAGTCCCAACCCCATGTCACTATCAGAGCGGGAATTCCCAAAATAAAATGCTCAACATAACGTCAATACAATGCATATAAATAGAGTCTCTAAGACGTGACGGCTTCCGCCTCTCCGATGGTATTAGTCATCACCTGCAACTTACAACTCGTCTGCGTCCGTCGCAAACGCCAAACACAAACAACGAGGGGTGAGTATCGAAATTATGTAACAGTATAAAATACACGAGGATAACACGCAAACAATCAAATCATCACAATCTCAAAAACAGTTAAGTGTATAATATCAACGATTTATCAAATTCATTCACAATAAGATAATCACCATGATACTATGCTCTGAAGTACTTTATACTTCATCATTTGGTACCATTCTACTCTGAAGTACTTGGTTAGGAGGCCTGATACTATGCCACTACAAGAGTGGACGGACAATTCATGAATGGCCAAGTCCTCATAGATCCCCTCAACTCAACCCGAGGCACATATACGCGACAATCGGGGTACTCTTGTGTTGCACGGTAGTTCCTGGCCTTAGGGAATAACCCACTAATCCACTTAGGAATTCCCCACTAGGTGTACCCCCAAGGTCTATCAGTCTTACCTTACAGTTCGACTATAGCCCTCCACGATCAGGCTCATTCAGTTGTACTTCCCCGAATTACTAGGCTTGTCAGACCCTCCCTATATGATGACAAAATAATCCTAACTCCAAAATCTACAACACATATCTCAAACTTACTCGATCATCACAACTCAATAAGTTTTAATTTGACTTCACAATATTCATCACTATATATCTTTATCAGTCAATCACAATAAAATCACAATATTTGGTTTACACTACTCACAATGCATCATTCAGTCTTATCAATCAAAAATAACAGATCAAACAGGTGGCATATTCAAGTGATATCACAATTTCATTCAAGCAGCAAGAACACTCCAGTACATATCATTCACACAGTAACAATCACCATAATATTCATAAAATCAGACGACATACGATCTTGATATAAATAAATTCACGGCAATTCTATAGCTTACTAAATTATATTTTAATCCTCACTATTACCATTCACATTTTAGTAGTTAATTATTATTACTCAATAGGGCTCAACTGTACGTAGTAATCCCCGAATGAACATCTGGGAATTTCAGCATTCCCGTTCATCTCACGTTATTTTATACTCATAATATCGAACCTCATCCCACCCCTTACCTTGGCTGAAGATTTTTCCCAACGAAACCGATCTTCTGATTTAACGTGTCGCGTCTTCACCAACCACCGTCTCTAACAGTCCATGAGCGAGAATAAATCAACACAACAACCAATTACAAATTAGTTACTTGCTCCAACAGGTAATTAATTAATTTATTAATAATACATTGATAATTTATCTACTATTGTAATAAAATTCAAAAATATATTTAATACCGTTAAACACACATATTACTATAATCAAATTTTATTTAACTAAGTATGATATAAGAACTACATATTGTTATACATACTTAACTTTCGGTGCCTCTTTTAAGGTTTTTCTATAATCTAGAAAAGAAGTCCATACTTAAACTTAAATATTGTTACACATATTTAAGCATGACAGAAGTCCAATTTTATTACTATGATCTGATTCAGGTTTGTTTTATTTAAACTTGACATGATCAGGAAGCTTGATATTTCTTCCATGTTTAAGTATTATTTTGATACTAGGTCGTATTGCTTTTGAGAACATGGTACATATCAAAAGATATATATCAAATTCACAATCTTAAAATAATTATCAAATTCACTTTTAAAATAATTATCAAATTCACTCGTAAAATAATTATCAAATTTCACAATCCTAAAATAATTATCAAATTCACTCCTAAAATAATTATCAAATTCACTATCTCAAAATAATTATCGAATTCACAATCCTAAATTAATTATCAAATTCACTATCTTAAAATTATTATATTTTTCCACCAGAATTCAAAAAAATAGCATATAATACTAATCATGATAATCAGGTTGTTTTTCAGGATTTTCTTATTCAAATTGGTAGTGCCGGTGCATTTTATTCCTAGACTATAAGACCCAACTATCAAGTGGATTCACTTGCCCTCAAAATTTGGAGACAGTATTGTGTTCATAGCCTTTGTTTGGTACTCTGCTAAACATTGTTTCCAAGAAGTCCCATTCCTGATCAGTAGAGATCAGAAGTGTAGTTGCAATTTTAAGCCTCTTTTGCTCTATCTTCCATTGTGATTTTAAAATATGCCTTATTATTATTATTATTATTATTATTATTATTATTATTATTATTATTATTATTATTATTATTATTATTATTATTATTATTATTATTATTATTATTACATTCTGTTAGAGCTAACTCCTAGTATCATTTTATTTATATCTATATACATATCTATTTATTTTATTTTATTTATTATTATTTTTTTTGTAAGTTAAATATGGTTAATATTAATAATTTAAATCAATTACTAAAGCAAACACACATACACACCTAAAGAAATTAGAGCACATATTAACACTCATATATAAAAAAAAAATAGTATCGTATCATTATACTATTTAAAATAAGATAATGAGAAATTGGGGTGTTACAAGATACCTCTGGTTATAGATCTCTACCACCATTTTTATAGTTCTTTAAGTTATATAAAAATATTGTGTATTTTTTATTTGAAACAAAAATATAGATACACGCGATTGGCATTTAGCTAATTTTTTTTTTTGTTATGTTATTAATATTGTATATTTTTTACTTGAAACAAAAATATATATACATTTGGTTAGCATTTAATAATTTTTTTTTCTGTTATATTTTTATTCAAAAGACCGTGACTTGTGTCATTATTTATGTTAGTGTTTCTTACTCATTAATTTGGAATCCTACATCTATATAGAATCCACATGGTCATGTTGAAATTGGTATATGTGGAATGAACTTAGGGGGTCTCGGTTGGTATATAGAACATATACCTTTAAAATTTCATTTACAATCAATGCATAACTATATCAGCGTACATATTTTATTTTATAGTTTTGTCGCCAAGATAACAACATGGATTGTAGGTACTATATTTTACGATTCATGAAGGTGATCGTTGCTATGAATCAAAGTACAATTCTTAAAATAGTACGTTATTTTTATTAGTTATGATTTTCATATATAAACCACCTATATATTTAACTCTAATTAATTTATTTATGCTCAAATATAATATCTCACATAGTACTTTGACAACTCCAAGTCAAGTAACTCTAGACGTGATCTAACTGAAATCAAGGAAGAGTGGTGTTAGCATGTGCTCAAACTGATAATTATATAATTTGTTATTAGGTGAGTTTCATATTGTAAACTATTATTGTATATATTTTGTGTGAATTGAGAATTATTCTAATTTGTTTTATTTTTCGTCACAATAGGGTTAAAGTTGGAAGTTGCTATTATGTTGATGATCCTGAAAATTGATGTTGCTAGAAATTAAGAGAGTATTGATGTTGATAACACATTTTGAGTTCATAGTTAGAAAATGAGAGAGTTTGATCATAAATGTATAGTAGAATTTGTGTCACATTTATGTTCTCTTATTGAAGTTGCGACGGATTATATATATATATATATATATAGGGAGTCTATCAAGTGAGAACTTATAGTTATTATGAGAAACGAGAACTATTAATAATAACCATTAGATTTAATTAATGCATAAGATTAAATTAACGTTATGTGATTGTATCCCCACCCAATAACTTTTGGATCTATAATATCTCTAAATTTATTTTGTTTCTATTTTTGTAATAACTCGAATTAAAAACTCCATAATGAAGATATTATTTTTATTTTTATTAAATCTACATTTTTATTGTTTAGTGTAATATTATTGTAACTTTCAATTCACAATTCTTATTATTGTAATACATTATTGGCTCAAATTTCACAAATTTCAAATTTCAATCATTATAACTTAACTATTGAAAATGTTATTTCGAGTTTATATAATCTAAAAATTTTAATTTATTTAAGCATTATTAATTTAGAATTAACTATTATAAACAATTTTATTAACAAATTCATTAATTTGTTTATTATAATAAAACGGTGGGTGTGGCTAGTTTGAATTATGATATTCAAAATTTTATTTTTACAAGTTCTATATTTATTTTTGAAAATTATTTTTTAAGGAATTGTTTGGAAATGCCAAAGTTTTTCAGATTTATTTTTATTATTAAAAAACGATAATTGAAGATTAGTTTTTATTTTGGCAAATAATAAAAACGCAGGTTTAATAAAATTAAAATTCTTGAGTCAAAAAATTATAAAAATAAAAATCAAATCCTTAAACAATTCTATCGCATAAGTACGGGAAGAAGTTTTATTTTTTGAATATAATATTAAGGAGTTTTTAATTCGAATTATTACAAAAATAGAAAGAAAATAAATTTCGAGATATTATAAGATAGAGTATTCAAGAGTTATTGGGTGGAGATACAATTAGATAATCTTTAGTGAGTAATTTAATATTATGCGTTAATTAAATTCAATGTTTATTATTAATAGTTCTCGTTTTTCATAATGTATGTGTGTGTGTTTAATTATTTATTTTTTGAATTGTAAATAGAGTTTCGAATGAACATGGATGATTTATGGAAAAATAACAAAAAATTATGATAGTGTTTATACAAAATTGGTATATGAAAAAATAACATCAATAAAAGACAACACTTTTTTAATTAAACATTCTTATCTTGTGGCTAACATATGACATTGTTTTTTTCTCTAAAATAACATCAACAACAATGTTTTTCTAAGAAAAGTAATATAAAAGCTCTATTAAAGAACACTTATGAGAGAGCTTTTCAAAAGAAAAAAATTGCTTTAAAATTCCACCTACAACAGTGTTTTTCCAAAAAAAATGTAATTGAATGATAGCTGTAACAACGCTTTTTAAAAAAAAGTGCTATAAGTACTATTAAATCCTACCTACGATAACGCTTTTTAGAAAAAACACTATTAAATATTACTATTGACAACAAGTTTTACATTTTTAAAACTTTGTCGTATATTTTAAGAATGCTAAATACTTATAAAACTTAAAAGTATTATTAAATACAATAAAAAAAAAAAAAACAACGCTGTTAAAGCCTATTTTTAATAGTGTCAATGACTCTTTTGGCTTATGTTGTCCTATTTATACACAATCACCAATCCTTATTAATATTTTTAGAGGATCTATTATACATCTAGAAACAATAATTAATATAATATTTTTAAATCAATTTCTATTAATGTTTTTTCCAACTTTAAAAAACATTATATTTGAAATATTAATATTTTACATGAATTTGAAATATTAATATCAAATATTTTAATATTAATCATTTATTAAATTTTATACTATATTTTGATGATATTTTAAACACTCTATTAACTGTTATAGATAAATTTTAAATATATTAAATAAAAATATAATATTTAAATTTTTTAAAGATAATACCCTTTTTTATTTTTCACTATAGAAAAAACACATAATAAATTATTGAGTGGTAATATTATATATATATATATATATATATATATATATACATATATTATGTTTTATTCTAACTTTTTTATGCCATGTAAACTGAGTTTGTAATTTAAAAGTTTACTGAAAAGTATTTATTTATGTTCTTCGAACCTTATTTAAATGAATTAGGATGTAATTTTTACTTACTATTGGAATAGTTATAAAAAAGAAAACGAACATACAAATTAATATAATTATCAAGTTTTTATGTTTTGGAGATGTCATTTTAATAAAAAAGTACTTGACATTGTAACATCAAAAGTTAAAATTAGATGTAAAATAGTCAATAGTGTTACAGATATTAATAGTAATTTTGATTTGCGGTATCTTTTTTAAAAATAATTAGGAATTGTGTAGTAAAACTGCATGCAAAAATATTTAGACAACTAATTTGTTTATTATGTAAAATCTATATTTTTAAATAAATATTAAAGTATATTTGGATCACAATGAAAATTGTTAAACATTTTCCAAAATAATATTTGTGTACCAATAGACGAACGACATCATATATTATCAAATATCAATTATTAAATGAGTATTAAATAATATATTAACTTTGCATTAAAGTTATTTTTAAGTATAAAAATCACATGTAGAAAACATGTTGTAGACATGTAGGTTAGAAATGGCCTTATCCATTCAAATTAGATAGTGTGTTCAACTTGTGGGTTTTGTTTTCATCATCAGAGAGCAATGTTGACGGTTTCTCTAAAAACAGCCCATAGTGGTTGGGGAAAATACTGAAATTTTCATTTTTCTGTGTCTTTACTGTCAAATACATCAAGTTTCTTTATTATAGTAATCTAAGTCGATCGTTGGTGTCGGTGTAAATGTTTTGTTTGTATGTCTTTTGCCATATTTATTTTATTTTAATCAAAATAACACATATGATATATTTTTTAATTTACCATTACTATTTTATTTTCTCTAAATAATTATTTAAAAAATAAATTATAAGTAAAAGTAAAATAAATTACACAAATTCAAAAAGTTATTTGACAATATTCAATATATGCAATATTAGTTAAAAAAAATAAATCTATTATATATTTTTTTAAACATGATAAAAAAAATTTATCATTGGAATTAGAAATGAAAAATTAAATTAATAGTATTTTAGACACACTGTAATTAAATAAAAGACAAATTGTTATTTTTTTTTATTAATTTTCCTTTCGAATAATATAGACTAATATTTTTTTATATTTTTCTTGAAATAAAGTTGTTAATTTTAATATAATTAATACAAAATATTATTTTTTCGTCAAATTAAATATAACTAAAATCAACAATTTACATTCTGTTTGATACCATAATTCTGTAATTATTGTTAATATTATCTATGTTTGTAACACTTTATTTTCAATCGTCAATTTTTGTGTGTTTCAAATTAAAACAAAAAACAAGTATTATGCTATGTTATAACATGAGAAACTTAATAAGCAGAACTATGTTTCTTTAACAATGTACAAGTAGTTTTTGTTTCTTATATTAAAAACATAAAGATTTACATTATATTTGAGGTCATATAATCATTTAAAGGCCTCAATACGATATGAAGTTTTAAATACTTTTAATTATATAAATCATTTTTTTTTGAATAAATTCGTCCTTAAGCAGAACTATGCATATATCCCTTCGCAAAACAATGGCAGAACCAAGAATTATAACTATTTCTCAAGTGACATTATTTTTCTATAAATAGTGTCACTTTGGACATAATTTGGACACAAAATTTGAGATATTGCCATCCATTTTTCTCACCCATTCTCATATTCTAAGTCATCTTATTCTTTTCTAATGCATGAGAAAAGAATAGGTAACATTCTTTTGTAACATACTATTGAAAGATATTATTGGTGTGATAGTGCAAATCATATCAAGGTTTTCCAAAGTACCCTGAAGGGGATTCACTGGTTATCTCATTTGCATTTGATTGGTGGGGGTGAATCGAACCTAAAGGCTAGTGTAACAACATGCTTTGGAATTTGCTACATATAATCTTCATCAACAACTTCACTATTATCCGTTGGCAGAAAAAGATAAAATTCTTTCTTACAACTTTGAAGGTGGTGTATGTTCTGAACACAAGACCGCTGGAGAAGGAAGTGGAAACATTAGCAGAAACAAGAGAAAGGCAGAAGTGGGACAATGATGACTATATATGCATGTGCCATATTCTCAATGGAATGTCTGACTCCTTGTTCGATATATATCAAAGTAGCATCTCTGCAAAGGAACTATGGGAGAAATTAGAGTCAAGATACATGCAAGAACACGCTACAAGTAGGAAGCTTCTTGTTTCTCAATTTAATAATTATAAAATGGTTGATAATAAATCAGTAATGGAACAAATGCATGAGATTGAACATATTCTTAATAACTACAAACAACATCAGATGCACATGGATGAAACTATTATTATATCTTGCATAATAGGTAAACTTTCGCCTTCGTGGAAAGATTTCAAAAAATCTATGAAATATAAGAAAGAGGACATATCTCTTGAGCAACTGGGTACACTACAAGAAAACAGACATATACCTACAGAAGCTTATAATGACAAAATTAAAAATTGTAGGTATAGACAATCTATCCCCTGCAAGAAGACGCTACAAGTAAGAAGTTTCTTGTTTCTCAATTTAATAATTATAAAATGGTTGATAATAAATCAGTAATGGAACAAATGCATGAGATTGAACATATTCTTAATAACTACAAACAACATCAGATGCACATGGATGAAACTATTATTATATCTTGCATAATAGGTAAACTTTCGCCTTCGTGGAAAGATTTCAAAAAATCTATGAAATATAAGAAAGAGGACATATCTCTTGAGCAACTGGGTACACTACAAGAAAACAGACATATACCTACAGAAGCTTATAATGACAAAATTAAAAATTGTAGGTATAGACAATCTATCCCCACAGATAAATTAGTTTTTGTTGGTATAGGTGTCTTATACCTTCAGTGACATAAATTTGTCACTAATTGTTATAGTTACACACTTAAATCTGTGGCTATAGATATCAAAATTGAAAAATATATTTTTTTTAATGGAGCCAAAATCTTAATTGTTTGTGAAAATAAAATTGTACAAAACTTTCACAATTTAAGTCAAAAAAAATTTAATGGAGGCAAAATCCTAATTTTTTTAATGCACCCAATTTCAATAGAGCCAAAATCTTAATTTTTTCAATGGAGGTAAAAAAAATTAAATTGAGATAAAATCCAAATTTTTTCAATGGAGCCAAAAACAAATTTTAATGTAGCCAAAATAAAAATTAATAGAGCCAAAACCTAAATCAGTACCAAGTACCAACTAAATCCTTTCTCATCAAAACACCTAAAACTCAAAACTGTTGTCCTCTTTGACCCAATCTGAGCCCCAATCGAACCCCTAACCTCTGAGTCACGAATCCTAATCGTTGTCTTCTCCTTCTCTCCGTCAATCAACCAACTGCACTCGCCGTCGAACCAGTCGCGCCGTCGAACCCGAGCTGCACTCACCGTTCTCGCACCACTGGAAATTTCTCGAACCACCATTTTGTACTGTTTTGAGCTTGTTTTGAACCTATTTTGAACCTGTTTTGAACCATTCTGTACTGTTTTGAATTTCGCACAACCTGAACCTGTGGTGAGAATGTTCTGTTATGTTATGTTCTGTTCTATTTTGAATGCTAAATAGCCCAAGTTTGTTTATATATCTTTAGCTACAAGTTGAAAATAGTGGATTGATGGTTAATCTAGCTAGCTTCATGTACTGATACTTTGAGCGCTAGATTGAGTTCTGATAAGTGACTGTTGTAGAGACTAGCCTAGAAATGTTTGTATGTATGTATAAATTGAGTTACAGAAAATTTTGTGATGAATGACATGTGAGGCATAATTACCTTTGAGCACTTAATCACATAGTAGAAAAATACCAACTATACAACCTTGCTGTTTTGATTTGTTCTAATTACAAAACTCCTAACTAAATTTATGTCAGTTCCATCAATTGGTTCCCAAAAATTGAATTGTTATTCTTGCAAGTTCATATTGGGCATAAGAAAAATGGAAGCCATACATACTAGAATGAATGAATGAATGAATCTTAAAGAGAAATTTTGAATGAAGGAGGTACAAACAAAATGTTCAAGTTGCAAGGGAAACATAGATTCGGGAATCATAACAGTTATGAAAAGACAATATCAAAACAACACAAATTAGGAAAATATCATATGATTTTGGGAACAAATTTAGAAAGTAACATCCTTGCATAAAATTCAGTGGTAGAGTAACACAATAATAATAAGCAAATCAATCCTGCACTGCAACTACATATAGAGAAATAGACAGTATGAAACTTAACTCCAAATATTCTCTAAATAATCTCTTGCATTCTTTCATGATATAATAACCTCAGCTAAGTTGTCATGATATAATAATCTCAACCAAAAAATCAATCACTAAAAAGCAATATCTGAAAAGTAGAATACTAACGAGACAATTTAAAGAGGATCGAACCAAGCTCTAGATATCATGTTAACAATTATAATTCATAGTGAAGAAGAGAGGAAAGGAAGAAGGCCACGGTTTCAATAAAATGCAAAAGTGTTCAATAATGACTTAATATAAAAGATTTAATACTAATCTCTACATATAGAGATATTATATAGACTAGAGATACTCTAATATTATAAATTAATCTTAAAACATATTTTGTAATATTAATAGTAAAGGAATTACACAATCTCAAGTAATTCTCATGTTGGGTTGAAATCCAAACACAGTTAATCCCCCATCAACAGAGATAACTTGTCAAGTGATGTAAGATGCAGCAGGCAAATAGAGGAATGTCACCAAAGATGACACTTCTTCAGGTTCTGCAATGCGCTTAAGAGGAGTTCTAGACATAATATCATCCACAAACTTTTGGTTTTGAAATAACTACAAAAAATAAAAAGAAAAGTTGGATTAATCATATAGACATCCATAGTTTGAAAAATAAATAAATTATAATTGTTGAATATTGCTAAAAAAAATTATAACTGTTGAAGCAAACACTGGTTAACATGACTTTAGTGTGTGCCTGTGTGGTTAGGTAGCAGGTTAGTATTATGCAGACATATTTAAACTGGTACTAATTTTGGGAGTCCTTCATATACATGCAATTATTCTAGTGAAGTTTAAGATGAATGTCAATTGAAAATCTCTTTATTGTATAATTATAAAGTTAGTTCAGTGGTTGTCATATACATTTTACCAATCCTAGAGGTTTGGATGAATATGTATTGTCTTATTAACTTAGTAATTTATCTTCTAAGGCTTTGATAGATAGAAAATTACATGTTCAACAAGTGGAGTTCTGGTTGCCCATGGTACTACACAATTGCTCCTTATGTTTTCTTTTGCCCATTCACAAGCCAGCTTTTTTGTCAGCTGATTAATTGCAGCTGAAAATTCAATGTTTTCATTCATGTCAGCATTCTATTAATAAAATTTACATGGAATGAAAAATATGATCGTGTTGTCCCAAAAAAATATATATGTTCCTGCAAAATTTTATGTTGAATAACGTGATCTGATTAATTGACCCTTTTATGTTGAATACCATGATCTGATGTTGTTGTTGAATACCATGTTCTTCATTTGAATTTTCAGATTTTTAATATTTTTTAGGACTTGCATCATCCATTTTCAGTTAATTTTTTCAAATGGCTTATAGAGAATGGATGTGTGATCCATAAAAAAAAAGTGAAGAATATATTCGAGGAGTTAATGAATTTCTTGAATTTGCTTTTCAAAATTCACAAATCAATGGAAAAATAATGTGCCCTTGTACAAAATGTCCCAATTGCCACTCTTATTCTCGCGTATGTGTTTATGAACACTTAACAGATCCACACCGTGGATTTCTTAGAGGCTATAGACATTGGATATATCATGGTGAAAAGCCTAGAACTTCAAGTAGCGCTACTAAACAAAATGTAGAAATGGAGCATGACATGGATGGATTAGTTCATGATGTATTTGGAATTCATTCTACAGAAGAGCCAATTTGTGGTGAAGGTGAAAGAATTCCCGAAGTTAGAGAAAACTCTAAATTTTACGAATTTGTAAAGGAGAATGAGCAAATGCTTTACCCCAACTGTAAGAAGTATAGCAAGCTATCATTTATGGTACATTTGTATCATTTAAAATGTCTTCATGGGTGGAGTGACAAGTCATTCTCCATGTTGCTTGATTTACTAAGAGATGCTTTACCAGAAGAAATTTTTTTGCCAAAATCATATTATGAAACTAAAAAGATTGTTTCAGGATTAAGTTTGGGGTATGAGAAGATCCATGCTTGTCCCAATGATTGCATATTATATTGGGATAAATATGCCAAATATGAAGTATGTCCAAAGTGTAGTACGTCAAGGTGGAAAACAACAAATGAAGACGTACAAGGTAATGGAATGGAGACTTCTGAGAGGCGAAAGAAGATACCAGCAAAGATCCTTCGATGGTTTCCATTGAAACCAAGGTTGCAAAGGTTATACATGTCCTCCAAAGTTGCAGAATCAATGAGATGGCACCATGAGAGTAGATTGAATGATGGTTCTCTTAGGCATCCAGCTGATTCCCTTGCTTGGAAGAATTTTGACGCTCGATATCCAACATTTTCGTTAGATCCTCGTAATGTTCGATTAGGAGTGGCTTCAGATGGTTTCAATCCTTTCAAGACTATGAGTATTACTCATAGCACTTGGCCTGTCATTCTAATTCCTTACAATCTTCCTCCTTGGATGTGCATGAAACAACCATACTTCATGTTATCACTATTAATTCCGGGTCCAAAAGGTACTGGAAATAACATTGACATTTATCTGCAACCTTTAGTACAACAGTTGCAAGAGTTATAGGATGATGGAATTGAAATATTTGATGCCTATAAGAAAGAGACATTTCAACTTCGTGCAACAATGATGTGGACTATTAATGACTTTCCAGCATATGCTAACTTGTCTGGATGGAGTACTAAAGGTCAATATGCATGTCCATGTTGTGGTATTGAAACTACCTGGCAGTGGTTACGTCATGGTAAAAAATTTTGCTACATGGGTCATCGTCGTTGGTTATCTCCCAAACATAAGTGGAGATTGAATATTAGGGATTTTGATGGAACACGAGAGCTAAAGATCCCTCCTAAAAGACTTGATGGGACTGATATTTTAAGACAAATAGACTTCACAAGATCGCCAGAAGAGTTACGCGGACAAGCGTCGCAGACTTTTGGAATTCGAAC
>NC_021163.2:41423436-41425208 GCF_000331145.2 Cicer arietinum | reverse complement strand
ATTTATCCAAAAGCATTTCCTGATTTATTTCTTTGTTCGTTTTAATTACTTTAAAAAAAAAAATATACCCTCGCTTTGAAAAACGGGGTGTTACAGGGATTTTTGGCCAATGAATGTTTGATGTTTTGTTCGCAATATCTATCTGGGGTAGAAACTAGGTTCAATAGACCTAACAGAAATGACGATGAAGTCTCTGGAAGGCCATTAGGGATAAAGAAACAACAAAAGTTACGATTAGGGAAGAGGAAGAAAGTGAGTAGAACTAAACTTGACAAGAAAGAGTTAGCACAGGCACATAGATATGTGCTTTCTAATTGTGATGCAGTTGCTCCATTTATAGAGTAAGTGACATATCATATTTCAATTTTATACAATTGAAATTTTTATTACATTTTTTTTAACTCTATTACTGTTACTTTTAGAGAACACATTTTACATCTTAAGAGACAGTGTCGACCACGACGATTGACACAACTTAAGTGTGTTCTAGTTGTGCATGATTTTATACATTATCTTTTTCTTATACTTTTAGATTTGTCTATGTTTTTTTAATTCTTTTAGATTTGTCTATGTTTTTTGAATTTTGTCCAAGTTACTCATTTATAATTTTGTGTTAGAGAAGCAATGGCTCGAAGAAGAAAGTTAAATATTCGAAATCGAGCAAATGATAATGAAGGAATTCAGTCTACTTCTAATAATACAAACTCAACCAATGTAGAAGGAAGTAATGTTGCAGAAACTCGTTCTAGTCCTTGTCATGTAGAAGGTGTCATACATGAGTCGGTAGAATCTCACTCAATTCCCTCTGATATAGAAGTTGAAGAAGAACAAATTGAAAAAGGTATTAATTATATATTCTTTGTTTTGAAGTTTTATTTATATTGTTTTTATTATGACTTATATGCACACAAAATGTTATTGTCCTTTTGTTTTGTTTGTAGAAGTAGAGCCTAAACGGGCTAGAGGTCCTACAAAAATGTTAGATGTATGGGAAATGGAAGATGGTGATTTAATAATCGTTAATTTGGACAAATATGGTCGACCCATTGGTGAGGAAGGGACAACTCTAACTCGTTTCATTGGTAGCGTAGCTAGAAGGTATCAATATGCTCCTATCGACTACAAGTCATGGAAAGTCATGCCAAATGATTACAAAGAAGAAATGTTGAAATTAATAGAGGTATTATGATTATTCATTTAACTAATATAACATATTTTTTTAAGAAGTCGATTGAGATGTACAATTAACATGTTTTTTAGTTTTTGTGCTCTAACATGTTTGATGTACAATGACGATGTTAGGAATATTTGATGGATTAACACATTATAATCATACTTATAGTTTAAGAATATAAATGTTTAGCACACTCAAACTACATCATAACATGTTGATAACTGTAAGAATACATTTAACTAATATAACATGTTTCTTCAACATCTCTTATTGTGTAGAGTAAATTTGAGTTTGTTCCTCCAATAAATGACTTAACAAGAGAAATGTTAAAATCTGAGCTGAATGAGAAATGGAGGCAATGGAAGGGTGATCTAAAGTCAATGGCATATGACCCTACTAAAACAGAAAAAGAAGTTGCATCTCTTGTACCAGATGATAGGGTTGACCCAAATCAATATCGTGGTTTGGTTCATCATTGGTTTTCTGATGAAGGACAAGTAAGTCGTATATATTATGAGTAATATATTAAAGAGTTTATTATTTAGACTAATATTTTATATCAATTGCAGAAAATAAGTAAAATTAATAGGAAAAATCG
>NC_021163.2:41409294-41423381 GCF_000331145.2 Cicer arietinum | reverse complement strand
AAAAAGTCTCCCAAAATTTATTGATGAGAAGGTTTATTTCTATTTCTATTTCTATTTTTATGGCTTTAATTTAAATTAACAATGAAATGCATTTAACTTATTTATTTGGTTGTAGATAAAAAAGGGCAAAGGGGTATTGCCTGGACGTAAAGAGATTTACATTGATACCCGCACTCGTAAAGGCGATGTATGGGCAAGATTCCTCATTCTAAAAAATCGAAGGTTTGTGCATCTGAAAATGAAGAGTTGCGCGAAAGAGTTAAGAATATGGAAAACTTGTTAGCAAATGTGATGACTTTAATTCAAAATCGATTTTCTGGAGCAGATGTTAATGATATAATACAAGCTGCAAGACAGGTATATCATAAGTTATTAATCTTATCCAACTAACTTCATAAGTTCCATAATCGTATTTTTCATAAGTAATATTTTCTATTTTTTGTGATAGGTTCCTGATGCTACTAGTGCTCAAAACCATTTGAATTCACTTAGTCCAAACAACAACGAAAATAATGAAAATGGTAATTAGATAGTATTAGTTAATTTTAATTAAAATCATTAACATTTTCTCTATTTTATTAGTAATATTTTTATGTGGAATCGTGTATTTATTCATTTGTTATTTTATTGATTGTAGGTGAAGATTAAAAGCTAATTTGTTGTTGAAGATGGAATATTGGCAATTTAGTGGACTCAATTTCTTACTGTTTTTTGAGATTGTTATGTATGACACAAGATGTCTATTTTAAATGTTAGTAAGACGTTTTCCACTACTAAGTAAAAATTCACTACAGTGCACTATGGTGAACATTGTTTAACTATTGTTTTATCGTTGTAAGACTTTTATGTTAATTTTTAATATATACGATGAACACCTTTTATTTTATTTTGAGTCTTAGATTTATATATTTCATTGTATATTTATATTTGGTTAATTTTATAAAATAAATTTTAAATTATTATATAATTTTTGTTGATAACAAAAAATTAATATTTATAATAAATTAATTACTCTTAAAACCTATACCAACAGAAAAAAGTTGTCACTTAAATGTATAGCAACAGAATCAAAACCGTAGGTATAATTTTTATAAATTATGGCTAAAGTATATACCAACAATGAAATATCTGTAGGTAAAATCAAATGTTTACCGCAACGGAAAAACTTTTGTCACTATACCCTATAGCCACGGCGATAATCCGTAGGTATTGGGCAATTATATACCACGAAAAAAAATCCTGTCGGTATAGGTAATTTTGGATATCCCTACGGTTTTTATACGTTTACCTACAGATTTTCACCGTCACTAAACGTAAAATTTCTTGTAGTGGTAGTCACCTTCGTTTAGAAGAAGAGTGCCGTAAACAAGAGGATACTAAAAACCAATTTTCTCATGAAATTGTAAGACATATGCCTCCTGGATCATGATTTTGTATAATCTCCAAAACATACAATGTATATGCATTATTTGATTGATCTAATGATTTGAATTAAGAAACATTTCAGGCAAATAAACGAACACTACACACTTGGACAAAACTTGGAACTCAAGCAATCAAACAAAGATGGATGATGTCCTACAAGGCTTGAAGACTGATGTACAAGAGTGTCTAGTATTAATAGGGACAATTAGGTAGACTTAATCATAATGAGTTCTCATATAGTATTTGCCAATGAAATCATAAAATAAGTTTTAATCAATCAAGTAATAAATCAATTAAGCAATCGATTGTTTGACTCACAGAATAAAGGTTTCACTAAGTTAACCGATTGGGAAATCGATTAATTAAATGTTTTATCAAAACCTGTGTTCTGTATTTAAACAAATCAATTGGACAATCGATTTGCACATCAATTGAGTAATCGATTTTGTGATTCACAGAACCAAGCTCATACTAAGTCAATCGATTGGCAAATCGATTATGAAAATACTTTTTCATCAGAAATGTGTTATGTGATCAACGAAATCGATTGGACAATCAATTGAAATAAGTTTCTTAAGTTGCAAGTTATGCACTAATCGATTAGATAATCGATTGATAGATGTTTCTTGAGTTGCAAGCTTTGCATCAATCGATTAGGTAATCGATTGAAAGAATGAACTGATTAATCATTTATCAGAAACATATTGCATAATCGATTGGCACATCAATTTCAACTAAACAGCTAAGCTATTGTAACAAGCCAAATCGATTGGCAAATCGATTGGAGTAAAACAACTTAGTCACTGTGACCAGCCAAGTCGATTGACAAATCGATTGGAGTAAAACATCTTAGTCACTGTGACCAGCCAAGTCGATTGACAAATCGATTGGAGTAAAACATCTTAGTCACTGTGACCAGCCAAGTCGATTGACAAATCGATTGGAGTAAAACATCTTAGTCACTGTGACCAGCCAAGTCGATTGACAAATCGATTGGAGTAAAACATCTTAGTCACTGTGACCAGCCAAGTCGATTGACAAATCGATTGGAGTAAAACATCTTAGTCACTGTGACCAGCCAAGTCGATTAACGAATCGATTGAAGTAAAATGTCTGAGTTACAGGGAGCATTTAGCCCATTGCCAAAGCGATTATGTTAATAAATGAATCGAATGAGTAATCAATTGTTTTGATCTCGTTGTTTGAACAAAACAAGTATAATCGATTAGTCAATCGATTCTGATACAAATTGAGTATCAGTCTCTGATAATTGCATTAAAAGACTCGATTAGGAAATCGATTAGTTCTTATATTTTCAAGATTCAAGAAAAACAAGACACTCGCTAATCGATTAGGTAATCGATTAAGCTGGTATCAAACTTTAATAAAATCGATTACGAAATCGATTTATATGATGTTTTTTTGAAAATATATAAATTGAATCAATCACAATTTTTTTAATAACAATCATAACACTTTTTCAAAAACACAGAAAACTGAAAAACACCTTGAGAGAAAAATTGTTACAACACACAAATACTCATTGGCTAATACTTTTGTGTGAGATCTTACATTGTGATTGAGTCAATTTTCTTAGTCTTCTTTAATTCTTTGTGAAAGAACAATTTCTGTAATTGAAGTTTTGGAAATCCAGTAGTGGTACACTAGTGGTTATCTTTTAGGATGCTTGTGTTCATCTAAAAGGAACCTCAACTTGATCTCGCTAGAGTTTGACGAGTAACTCTTAGGGATAGGTTGGTATTGTGATAGAAGTGGTTGTGAGTTGGATGGATAGGTTGTGACGCTGGAAAGTCTGTAAAAATATTCCTCAAATCATTCTAGTGAAAGGCTGAAATCTGTTGTAGATTTCAGGACTGGATGTAGGTTATCAAAGTGATAGCCGAACCAGTATAAAAATCTCCTGGTGCACTATTTCCTCTCTCTCTTTACTTTTTATATTGATCTTGCATGTGATTGTGAACTTCCGCTTTGAATAAACTGTTTGAATCTTTTATTGTTAAAATAGGAATTAATATTAAACAAGTTGGTTCTGATATTAATTCATCACTTAGGAAAGAATTAGATAATCTTGTTGATAATATTGTATAAAATTTCCTAAGGATAGAAGTCATATAACCAACAATTGGCATCAAGAGCCTGATCTTTTAGACTAGTTCTCAAAAAGTAAATGACTTCTATTGACTTTCTGGGTGAAGGGGCATCTTTAACTAGACCCCCTGCTTTTAATGGGTTAGCCTACATGTACTGGAAAGAGAGGATGCTCATCTTTCTAGAAGCATGTGGGCTTGACATCTTAGAGGTAGTGGAAAATGGTCCCTATGTGCCTAAACTTACAGGCATTGAGGGATCATCCATCATCATCAAACCAAGAGCTGATTGGTCTGATGATAACAAAAAGAAAGTTGGCTATAATGCAAAAGCCAAGAACATAATAACCTCTACTTTGAGTGCAGATGAATTTTTCAGGGTGTCAAACTGCAAAACTGCAAAGGAAATGTGGGATACACTTCAAGAAACACATGAAGGCACAACAGATGTCAAAAGGGCCAGAACAAATACTCTAATGCATGAGTATGAACTTTTCAACATGAAGAAGGATGAGTCAATCAATGACTTGCAGAAAAGGTTCACTCACATCATCAACAATCTACATGCTCTAGGAAAAACTATGGACAATGAGCAACAAATAGGAAAAGTAATGAGGTGCTTGACAAGAGAATGGCAGCCCAAGATCACTACCATTGCTGAATAAAAGGACCTTGCAAACATGACTATTGCCACACTATTTGGGAAGCTCAGGGAGCATGAGATGGAACTGCACATATTAGATGAGTCAGAGCAATCTAATAAGAAAGGAAAAGGACTTTCACTGAAGGCTCAAACTCACAAAGTGAAATCTGAACCAGATACTGATGATTCAGAAAGTGAATCTGATGAAGAGCCTGAGATAGGTATGTTGGTCAGAAAATTCAAGAAGTTTCTGAAAAAGAAAGGAACCCAATCAAGAAA
Organism: Cicer arietinum; assembly: GCF_000331145.2. NCBI lineage: Eukaryota > Viridiplantae > Streptophyta > Magnoliopsida > Fabales > Fabaceae > Cicer > Cicer arietinum. Next base: position 41,418,926 of record NC_021163.2, on the reverse strand, counting down.
ACCACCAAATTCAAAGACAAAAAGCTTCAGCAAGAGTGATACAAATGATAGCAAAGTGATCACTTGCTATGAATGTGGGAAAATAGGCCACATAAAATCTGAATGCTTTCAACTGCAAAACAGAAACAAGTCGGTAAAAGCTAAAGGCAAAGATCAACCACCTTCTAAAACCAGAAGAGCCTACATAGCTTGGAATGATAATGATGAAGAATCCTCTGCATCTTCAGAAGAAGAAGAAGCAAACTTGGGTCTAATGGCGAACACAGATTCAGATTCTGACAGTGAAGTAAGTACTACCTCTAATCCATCTTATGAAGAATTGCATGATGCTTTCAATGAATTGCATGCTGAACATGTTAAGGTAGTTAAACAATTGATTTGCACTAAGAAAATGCTAGAAAAACAATGCATGATGTGTGAAGAAATTAAAAAAGATCACAAGGTACTTGAAGATATGAATGAACATTGGAAAAAAGAATCACATGATAAACTCACTAGTTGTATTGAACTTGAAAGAAAGGTTGAATCATTAAAATCTGATTTAGCTAAATTTACTAGTAGTAAAAACAACCTAAATGTTCTTCTTGGGAATCAAAGGAATCATTATGAAAAATCTGGAATTGGTTATAGACAAAACAGGAATGCTAAAAAGAACCATAAATTTGTTAAATCAAAGCAAATGCATGATATCTTCATTAAACCAACTCATAATTCATCCTCTGCTTTTTCATGTCATTTCTGTTGTAAAAAGGGACATATATCTTACAATTGTAAATTGAAAAAGCTTGCTAATAAGGGTTGGAAACAAATTTGGAAAATAAAGAAACCTATGATTGAAACTAACCCTCAAGGACCCAATTTAAATTGGGTACCTAAAACCAAAGTTTAATTATGTATTGCAGATGTGCTTGACATCCAAAACGCACTCATGGTACCTAGATAGTGGATGTTCCAAGCACATGACAGGAGACAAATCAAAATTCTTGTCTCTCAATTCAAAAAATGGTGGATATGTAAAATATGGTGACAACAATAAAGGTAAAATACTTGGTGTTGGAGACATAGGGAGTGAATCAACAACAATTATCAAAGACGTGCTCTATGTCAAAGGTTTGAAACACAACTTGCTTAGTATTAGTCAGCTGTGTGATAAAGGATTCCAGATATGTTTTACATCTCAGTCTTGTACACTTGAGCATAAGGAAGATAAAAGCATGATATTGGTAGGTGAAAGAATAAACAATATATACATGATTGATTTTGATTCGTTACCTGTAAATGATATCTGCTGTTTATTATCTAAGTCTGATGAAGACTGGTTGTGGCATAAGAGAATAGCTCACATACATATTAATCATCTTAACAGACTTGTTAGTAAACAACTAGTGCTAGGTCTTCCAAACAGAAAATTTTCAAAAGAAAAATCATGTGACTCTTGTGAGACAAGTAAATTAGTTAAGTCCTCCTTCCCCCCAATAGACTTAGTACAAACTGATAGAGTTCTACAGTTAATTCATATGGATCTGTTTGGTCCATCTCAAGTAAAAAGCTTTGGAGGAAATCGGTATGGTTATGTGTTAGTTGATGATTACTCTAGATATACATGGACTTATTTTCTGTCTCACAAAAGTGATGCCTTCTCAATTTTCAAAAAATTTGCAAATCAAGTTCAAAATGAGAAGAATCAGAAAATAGTTTCCATTAAGAGTGATCATGGTGCAGAATTTCAAAATGAGTCTTTTGATAACTATTGTGATCAAAATGGAATTCACCACATGTACTCAGCCCCAAGAACTCCACAACAGAATGGAGTTGTAGAAAGGAAGAATAGAGCTCTAGAAGAACTTGCTAGAACAATGATAAATGACTCTAAGCTTCCTAAATACTTTTGGGCTGATGCAATAAATACAGCTGCTCATGTGATGAATAGAGTTCTCATTAGGCCTATCCTTAGAAAAACACCCTATGAACTATACAAAGGTAGAAAATCAAATATTGCCTATTTTAGAGTCTTTGGATGCAAGTGTTTTGTATTGAATAATGGAAAAGAGCATCTAGGGAAATTTGAATCTAAGGCAGATGAGGGAATTTTTCTAGGATATTCACAATCTAGTAAGGCCTATAGGATCTACAGTAAGAGAACTAAAACTATAGAGGAATCTGTTCATGTGAAATTTGATGAAATGTTTACCAAAAACTTGAACAGTACCCCTCTTATAGTTAATAATTCTCTTGATGAACCTGTAGAATCAGATCCAAAAGAACCACATGAAACAATACCTCCAACTAACTTTGAGTACATAGAACCTATAAGGGAATATGACTTGCCTAAGGAATGGAGATTCAACAAAAACCATCCTATTGACAACATCATAGGAGAGATTTCAAAAGGGGTTTCAACTAGAAAATCCCTTAGACAATTTTGTAACTTTACAGCCTTTGTTTCTCAAGTAGAACCCAAAAATATAAAAGAAGCTCTTATGGACAATGACTGGATAATTGCCATGCAAGAAGAGCTCAATCAGTTTGAGAGAAACAAAGTTTGGCTCCTAGTTCCTAAACCAGAAGACAAACATATAATTGGAACTAGATGGGTGTTTAGGAATAAGATGGATGAGAATGGGATAATAACTAGGAATAAGGCTAGACTAGTTGCTAAAGGTTACAACCAGGAGGAAGGTATTGATTATGATGAGACTTATGCTCCTGTAGCTAGATTAGAAGCAATTAGGATCTTGATTGCTTATGCTTGTATCATGGATTTTAAATTGTATCAAATGGATGTAAAGAGTGCTTTTCTAAATGGATATATCCAAGAGGAGGTTTATGTTAGTCAAACTCCAGATTTCAGGATCCTGCTTTTCCAAACCATGTTTATAAACTAACAAAAGCTCTCTATGGAGTGAAACAAGCTCCAAGAGCTTGGTATGAAAAACTCAGCAATTTCCTCATACAGCAAAATTTTTTAAGAGGAAATGTTGATAAGACACTCTTTATAAAGACAAAGGGAAAAGACATTCTACTTGTCCAAATTTATGTTGATGACATAATCTTTGGATCAACAAACAGTAAGCTTTGCAAAGAATTTGAAAATATAATGAAAGGAATATTTGAAATGTCCATGATGGGAGAATTAACATTTTTCTTAGGATTTCAAATCAGGCAAAGCAAGAATGGTATTTTCCTAAGTCAAACCAAGTACTGTAATGAACTTTTAAAGAAGTTTGGCTTTGATAAATTTAAACCTATTGATACACCTATGAGTCAAGCTTGTCATTTAGATAGAGATGAAAAGGGAAAACCTGTAGATGTAACAATGTTTAGAGGCATGATAGGATCTTTACAATATCTTACAGCTAGTAGACCTGACATTATATTTAGTGTCTGCATGTGTGCAAGATACCAAGCCAATCCTAAGGAATCCCATCTAAGTGCAGTCAAAAGAATATTCAGATATCTATTAGGAACCAAACATCTAGGTTTATGGTATCCTAAGGGATCAACTTGCACTTTTATTGGCTATTCTGATTCTGACTTTGCTGGTTGCAAATTAGACAGAAAAAGTACATCAGGTACTTGCCATCTATTAGGGAATTCACTTGTGTCTTGGCATTGCAAGAAACAAAATAGTGTGGCACTTTCAACAGCTGAGGCTGAATATGTGGCTGCTGGAAGTTGTTGTGCACAAATTTTATGGATGAAACAATACCTTTCTGACTTTGGTGTTGATCTTGGAAATGTGCCAATCATGTGTGACAACACTAGTGCCATAAATATTACAAAGAATTCTGTTATGCACTCTAGAACAAAGCATATAGAGATTAGACATCATTTCATTAGAGATCAATACCAAAATGGAAATATCATGCTTGAATATATTAATACATCTGATCAATTAGCTGATATATTTACCAAAGCCTTACCCAAGGAAAGTTTCTTCTATATTAGAATGAAACTTGGTATTATAGATCAAAATGAAATATGATATCTGTTGCAAATCGATTGAGAAATCAATGTGCTCTCTAAATTTCTTAATTTACAATAGATAAGTCGATTTGAAAGTCGACTATCCTGTGTCAAAATTAAGAAAATCGAATTAGGAATCGATTTATGCTCCATAGTTTCTCATTTGTCAAAATAAAAAGCACAACAATTGATTTGGTAATCTGTGTTAGGAATCAATGCTGAACCAGTATAGATTTGACAAACTATACAATCGATTGATGAATCGATTGAGGATATGGAAAATTGTTTTAAAAAGTCGATTGCATAATCGATTACTTCTCTCAGAAATCCAAAGATTTGAGAAATTTTCCAACCTCAAACACGAGCATCGATTTGGTAATCGATTGTATCAAATTCTAAAACTCTGAGCCAAAATAAGTCGATTTGGAAGTCGATTGAAATCCCTGTATGATCAATATATTCAAAATAATCGATTTGGAAATCGCTGCTGCTATGAAAAGGTTTTCTGAACTGATAAGGAAATCGATTTGGACATCGATTTATCAATTGAAGGATCAATTACGAAATCGATTTGGGAGTCGATTTAAAATACGATTGTTGGAGAAAAACTAGCAGTTGGAGGCAGTTGTAACGAAATACTTTCATTTTTTCCTCCAATAACGGTAACAAAGTCGATTGGACAATCGATTGTTTGTACGCAAATGTGAAATAAAATCGATTGAGAAATCAATTCTGAACAGTTCTATATAAATCCCTAAATCGATTTCTCAACCCATTTTCACTATCAGTTCACATTTTCTCTCCCAAACTCGAATTTTTTTGTGCCTTAATCCTTCTCAATCTTCGCAAACATCTCAAATTTCCAAAATCTCAGACTAGTGAAAAACCTCAATCATCTTCTTCAAAATCTGTTTCCCTATATTCTTCTTCAACATCTAGTGGAAGAACACCCTCTCCTCAACCTCCTTCCCCTCCTGCTAAGAGAGTCTCAATACCTACTCATAAGGTATTAGCAAAAGATACAGGGAAAGCTATTGCAACTAATCAAGGAATAACAAAAAAGAGGAAGGTTCCTCCATCTGAAAAACTAATGGGGGGTGCCATGAAAGGGCCAACCCAGAAAAAGAAGAAAGCTATATCTTCCCCCCAACCAAAGAAGGTTCAGCCTCCCAAAGGCAAACCTGTTGAAGACGTTGTTCTTCCAACTTCTTTCTTAAAAAGGAAAATCCATGAGGCAAGAACTCTGGATTTTGCCTATTTTGATTCAAATGGTTTTACATTCCAAAACCATTTAAGATTTCATGGTTTGGTAGATTTTCTATCCTGCTCTCTAGAAATCTATCCAAGGCTCATTAGAGCTTTCTACTCCAACTTCACACTCACAACTTTTGGATTTGAGTCTGAAGTCAAAGGAAAGAAAATCTCCACGACTTTTAGAGAATTTTCAAGGCTGTCAGGACTGCCATTTTATGGAGAAGTTGTGGATGGCAGGACCAATCTTGACTCCACTGATGATGCTTGGGAAACATCAGTGGACAGACACACAAAAATTCAAGACCTCATGGTTGAAGGATTTGTGGAAGGCATCTCTCTTCCCATTGGTCAAATGAAGATTCAGCACATATTGTTGATGTATGTGCTAACTAGGATGTTAATACCTAGATCAGGGAATCATGCTGTAATTCAAAGGCTTGATATCACTCTTCTTTGGGGCCTTTACAAGGAACTGAAGATGAGCTGGGCTTGGATTGTGCTGGCTAACATGTTAGAGTCAGCACAAGGAAAACAAATGCTCCCCTACCCTCAACTAATAACAAAGATTCTGAGACACTTTAAAATTTCAGTTGTCAATGAAGAATCTGTCAAAACAACTCTGATTTTTGGGGAATCAACTGTCAACCAAATGCAGTTGAAAAGGATAAATGGTAGTTGGACAAGGGCACAACCAAGTGCTGAACAACCTGAGCCAGCTGAAACCCAATCTGAGGTTTTGGCTAAGTTGCTGGAACTGATGGAGTCCCAGGCCGCTCACAATGCTAGGGTGGAAGCCTCTCTTAAGAAACTCCAAGCAACTTTAAACTCAGTGGTTCAAGATGTTGCTGCCATCCAAGAACACTTGGGTCTCAAAATGTCTTTTGAAGACATTGTTGAACTTGGCAATCAAGCATCTGAAGAACCAAATCCTACCAACCTAGATAGTACTGAACCTCATGGTGAGGAGACACTTGCTGGGACTAATACAACAGTCTCTACCTCTCCCACTGGTGATAATGAGGAGCAGCCCTAGATTAGTTGTTTAGGATTTTGTTTTCTTTGTTGCTTTGTAATGCTCTTGTATATATATCTTATGATAGCTTTTTGATTCATAATTCTCTCTTGCATATCTTTTTAAATTTAATGACAAAGGGGGAGAATTTAAATGAACAAATTTAACTTGTGCTATTGCTCTGATTGACTGATAGATATTGTTATTGCATTCTAATATCTGATAATGTACTCTGATATACCAAATTCATGTGCTTATGCATTGTACTCTGATACATACCAAATCTGGAAGTGAAAGCACTGATATTGATCTGATACTACGCTTTGATATACCTAACTTAAGAGAGTTTAAATTGAATGCTCTGATACTGAATGATATTATTATGCTCTGATATCAAAAGATCTTATGTGCTCTATGTGGTATGCCCTGATATCAAAGTTGAATAAATGAAATACTGTTGTGCTCTGAAACTACTTATGTACTCTTATGCTGAATCTGTTAAGTGTACTCTGATAACAAATTTTAACAAGCTCTAATACTCTGATTTTAATAAATTTGAATAGCAAGCTATGATATCAAAATCTGATACCAAATTTGAAATGAATCATGAATTCTAAAATTCAGGGGGAGATTTTAAATAATAGTTATTATTATAAACTTATAAACTCAAGGTTAAATGGTATGTTTGTCATTTAATCAAAAAGGGGGAGATTGTAAGACATATGCCTCCTTGATCATGATTTTGATATAATCTCCAAACATACAATGTATATGCATTATTTGATTGATCTAATGATTTGAATTAAGAAACATTTCAGGCAAATAAACAAACACTACACACTTGGACAAAACTTGGAACTCAAGCAATCAAGCAAAGATGGATGATGTCCTACAAGGCTTGAAGACTGATGTACAAGAGTGTCTAGTATTAATAGGGTCAATTAGGTAGACTTAATCATAATGAGTTCTCATATAGTATTTGCCAATGAAATCATTAAATAAGTTTTAATCAATCAAGTAATAAATCAATTGAGCAATCGATTGTCTGACTCACAGAATAAAGGTTTCACTAAGTTAATCGATTGGGAAATCGATTAATTAAAGGTTTTATCAAAACCTGTGTTCTGTGTTTAAACAAATCAATTGGGCAATCGATTTGCACATCAATTGAGTAATCAATTTTGTGATTCATAGAATCAAGTTCATACTGAGTCAATCGATTGGAAAATCGATTATGAAAATGCTTTTTCATCAGACATGTGTTCTGTGATCAACGAAATCGATTGGACAATCAATTGAAATAAGTTTCTTAAGTTGCAAGCTTTGCACTAATCGATTAGATAATCGATTGATAGATGTTTCTTAAGTTGCAAGCTTTGCATTAATCGATTAGGTAATCGATTGAAAGAATGAACTGGTTAATCATTTATCAGAAACATATTGCATAATCGATTGGCACATCGATTTCAACTAAACAGCTAAGCTATTGTAACAAGCCAAATCGATTGGAGTAAAACAACTTAGTCACTGTGACCAACCAAGTCGATTGACGAATCGATTGGAGTAAAACATCTTAGTCACTGTGACCAGCCAAGTCGATTGACGAATCGATTGAAGTAAAATGTCTGAGTTACAGGAAGCATTTAGCCCATTGCCAAATAGATTATGTTAATAAATGAATCGAATGAGTAATCGATTGTTTTGATATCGTTGTTTGAACAAAACAAGTATAATCGATTAGTCAATCGATTCTGATACAAACTGAGTATCAGTCTCTGATAATTGCATTAAAAGAATCGATTAGGAAATCGATTAGTTCTTATATTTTCAAGATTCAAGAAAAACAAGACACGCGATAATCGATTAGGTAATCGATTAAGCTGGTATCAAACTTTAATAAAATCGATTATGAAATCGATTTATATGATGTTTTTCTGAAAATATATAAATTGAATCAATCACAATTTTTTCATATCAATCATAACACTTTTTCAAAAACACAGAAAACTGAAAAACACCTTGAGAGAAAAATTGTTACAACACACAAATACTCATTGGCTAATACTTTTGTGTGAGATCTTACATTGTGATTGAGTCAATTTTCTTAGTCTTCTTTAATTCTTTGTGAAAGAACAATTTCTGTAATTGAAGTTTTGGAAATCCAGTAGTGGTACACTGGTGGTTATCTTTTAGGATGCTTGTGTTCATCTAAAAGGAACCTCAGCTTGATCTCGCTAGAGTTTGACGAGTAACTCTTATGGATAGGTTGGTATTGTGATAGAAGTGGTTGTGAGTTCGATGGATAGGCTGTGACGTTGGAAAGTATGTAAAAATATTCCTCAAATCATTCTAGTGAAAGGCTGAAATCTGTTGTTGTTTCAGGACTGGATGTACGTTATCAAAGTGATAGCCAAACTAGTATAAAAATCTCCTGGTGCACTATTTCCTCTCTCTCTTTAATTTTTATATTGATCTTGCATGTGATTGTGAACTTCCGCTTTGAATAAACTGTTTGAATCTTTTACTGTTAAAATAGGAATTAATATTAAACAAGTTGGTTCCGATATTAATTCATCACTTAGGAAAGAATTCGATAAACTTGTTGATAATATTGTATAAAATTTCCTAATGATAGAAGTTATATAACCAACAATGGTCCACGTAATGGAGGAAGGAAATTCAAGCAAATATTTTAAGAAAAGAAATCGAGATTTTGATAAATCTCATGAAAAACACAATGGTAATGATGAACAAAGAAAGAAAAGAAAAGGAAGTTGTTATCATTGTGGAAAACCAGGACACTTTAAAAATGAGTGCAAGTTCTTGAAAAGGAAGACCAAAGAGAAGAATTCAAGTGCAACAAAAGATAATCTTGTTGCTGTTATTTCTGAACTCAACATGATTGAAGATGTTGAATCTTGGTGGATAGACTCTGGTGCTACCCATCATGTGTGCAAAAATAAAGAACTATTTAACACCGTTGATGAAGAAGATGGAAGTATTTTATACATGGGAAATGCCTCAACTGTCCAAGTCAAAGGAAAAGGAAAAGTGGAGATTGAATTCACTTTTGGAAAAATTCTTACTCTTAAAGATGTATTTTATGTTCCTGATGTTAGGAAGAACTTGATTTATGTACCTTTACTTAACAATTTTGGTTTCAAATGTGTATTTGTGGGAGATAAATTTATTCTCTCTAAAGGTGGTATGTTTGTAGGGAAGAGTTACCTTTGTGAGAATATGTTCAAATGTAATGTTATCAGTAACTATAATAATAATATGATTTCTACTTATATTGTTGAGTCTTGTGATTTATGGCATATGCGACTAGGACATATTAACTTTAGAAAATTGAATGATATGATGAAATCAAATTTAATTCCGACTTTTGATAAAAATT
>NC_021163.2:41407999-41409103 GCF_000331145.2 Cicer arietinum | reverse complement strand
CACTGGTATTGTGCATCAAACAACTGCACCATATTCCCTGCAACAAAATGGAATTGCAGAAAGGAATTATAGGGTATTAGAAAAAATGGTGAATGTCATGTTATCCTATTCTGGTTTATCCAAAGGTTATTGGGGTGAAGCCATGCTAACTGCATGTTATTTGCTAAATAGAGTCCCCAATAAAAGAAACAATATAACCCCATATGAACTCTGAAAGAAAAAGAAAACCCAATCTTAACTATTTAAAAGTTTGGGGCTGTAGAGCAATTTTTAAGGTTCCTGAACCAAAAAGAAAGAAATTGGGAGAAAGAGGAATTGAAAGTGTATTTTTGGGCTATGTTGAAAATAGCAAGGCCTATAGATTCATGGTTGTTGAATCTAATCACTCATATCCTATTAACACAATGATTGAGTCAAGAGATGCAATTTTTCAAGAAAATAGATTTAACTCAATTCCACATCCCAAGGAAACTGTATGTTCTAGTTTAGAAAATAATGTATCTAATAATGATACTTTGACATGTTCAGAACCTAGAAGAAGTAAAAGAGCTAGAAAAGAGAAAGAGTATGGCCTAGACTTCTTTATGTTCCTTGTAGAAGGTACAAATGATTCTATTAACAGTTATGAACCAATTTGCTACAATTTAGAGAGTGACCCAGACACATATGAAGAGGCAATAAAGTCTCAAGACTCTTCCTTTTGGAAAGAAGCCCTCCAAGAGGAAATGAACTCAATTATGGGGAATAAAACTTGGAAATTAGTAGACCTCCCACCTGGATCCAAACCAATAGGTTGTAAATGGATCTTTAAGAAGAAAATGAAAGTTGATGGTACCATTGATAAATTCAAAGCTAGACTTGTTGCCAAAGGTTTTCCAAAAAGAATGTATCGACTACTTTGATACTTATGCACTTGTTGTCAAAGAGTTTACATAGGTTGTTAATAGAGTATTAAAATATTTAAAAGGAACAATTAACTATAGTTTAATCTATAGTGGATATCCTTCAGTTTTGGAAGGATATACAGAAGCCAGTTGGGTAACTTATGTTGAGGATCATGCTTCCACAAGTGGATGGATCTTCAACATTGGTGGAAGTGTAGTT
>NC_021163.2:41402184-41407512 GCF_000331145.2 Cicer arietinum | reverse complement strand
TTGAGTTTTACTCTTAATAGACATATAGCATAAATTTGCTGAAATACATATTATGGGTGTATTTCTGATATAGTCTACCTATGTGAGGATGAAGTGAGGTCGCTTCGAAGAGTTAAAGGGCTTGACTCTTAAATTCTCATGAAAATGGTACATGACACAAGACCTTAACAAATGTGTCATCTTTAAAATTCTTTCGATAGTACCGAAATTTTATGTCTATGTTGTGCACACTTGTTCTAATTAATAATTGGTTCAAAACTTGTATACCAATCTATTTGGGATAAGTAGAACCCATAGCTTACTAAGTAATGGTTCAAATCGTAAGATACCATTACATGAAATCATGGTATTTCTAAAATTATGGGACTAAGTATATTTTGAAAATGGTGGGGGATTGTGAGATATTTCCAAAATATTGGATAATATATATATCTATAATTGGTTATAATTGAATGAATTATTGTTGGTTTAGTGGTCGTGTTCATTGTGTATCAACATAAGGTTTTTTTGTGACATACTATTGAAAGATATTCTTTGTGTGATACTGCAAATCATATCAAGATTTTCCAAAGTACACGCTTTAGAATTTGCTACATATAATCTTCATCAACAACTTCACTATGAAAGTCTTGCAGCAATTGTCACCAACACAGATCCAATATTTTACAATGAAACTATTACTTAATATATAGTAGAATGCTCAAAGTGTATCAAATAAAGAACAATTATTCATATAATATTATTATTCAGAAAAATGTAAAATATTTCATTGTAAAATATTTCTCTTGAAAGTAAAGTGATTTATATAATTAAAAGTATATTTAGACAAATGATTTATCTATTATGTAATATCTATATTATGAAATAAATATTAAGGTATTTGGATTACAATGAAAATTATTAATCATTTTTCAAAATAATATTTGTGTACCAATAGTAGAAAAATATCGTATATTATTAAATATTTATTATTAAATGAATATTCAATGTATATTAACTTTGAATTAAATTTATTTATAAGTATATTGTAGACATCTAGGTTGCATATGGCCTAGCCTTATCAGTTCAAATTGGACGGTATCGTTTTGAATGTGTGTTTTGTCTGTCTCTTTCCATTTTTCTATAATTTTTGCAAAATATACACATATGATTATTTTTTTAATTTATTATTACTATTTTTTTCTATAATAATTATTTAATTTAAATAAATTATTCAAAAAGATAAGATAGTTTATGCAAATCAAAATAAACCCGTTGACTATATTGAATATCTGCAATAATAATTAAAATATCAAGTCTATTATCTAGATTAACAAACTTGATGAAGAAATTTTATTATTAGAGGTAAAAAATGAAAAAATTAATAAATAGTTAATTTGAAGTACTGTAATTAAATAAGAGTCAGATTGTTGATTTTAGTTTATATTTCATTAAAAATAATATAGACTAATATTTTTTATATTTCTCTCCAAACAGTGTTGTTAATAATGTAGTTAATATAATTAATACAAAATGTTATTTTTTGTGAAATAGAATAAAAGAAAAATCAGATATTAACCTTCTTTTTAATACTGTTATTTTTTAATAATTGTTAATTTAATCAATGTTTGTAAGACTTTATTTTCAATCGTCAATTTTTGTGTTTCAAATTTAATAAAAAAATCAAGTATTATGTTATGTTATAATATGAGAAACTTAATAAGAATAACTATGTTTCTTTACAATGTACAAGTATTTTTTGTTTCTTATATTAAAAACATAAATATTTTTATTATATATGAGGTCGTATAATCATTAAAAATGCCTCAATCGGATATGAAATTACAAATACTTCTAATTATATAAATCAGTATACCTTTCAAGAGACATATTTTACAATAAAACTATTATTCAATATATAGTAGAGTGTTCAAAGTATATCAAAATAAAGAAGAACTATTCAGATAATATTATTATTTAAAAAAATGTATTCAATATTTCTAAAAATATATTGCAAGATTTTACTTCAATTGTGGATCATATCCATTTAAAATTTTCTTACATTTTTATTACTTAAGATCTTCAAATGATTAACCGATAAAATTTAAAATTTTACGATCTTAACAAAGTTCGAAAGTTCTTGTTAATGTCGGTTACAAGGAGGGCCTGTAGTAGAGCTTATAGGAATAAAAGGATATGGTGTATCCCATGCATATGTAAATGCTTCACTATCAGAATCTACTAAGATGTGTCCATTTGATAAGAGACAATTATCGCCATTCTTGGATAGAATTAAAGGGTCGATCGCTTGCACACTCTGAAATCCTTTACAAGCCAACTTTATTTGACTTTGTGAACAAATGCAGTTGTTAGTCACCAACACATTCCATTCAGGCTTGCCTTGTATTACATTTCCAGTTTTTGTTTGAACAATATTAAGACTTTTCAATGGACATGAGTCATTACATGATCCTGAAAATTTGAAAGATTGATAACAAAATGAGAAAAAGAGATAGAGAATCTAGAGAAGTAGATATGTTAGGATAGTAAAAAAGGAGCACTTAGATAAATGAAAATGAAAGAAAAAAAAGGAATTTATTATTTCAAACAATTTTCATATCACACCTTTGATGACAAAAGTAAGGAAGAGGAAAGAAATAAGACACTTGAGGTTGAGAGTCCTTTCCATTGTTTTTGGTTGATGACTATTTTGCCTTAGGTTGTTCTATTTATACACAATAACAGATCCTTATTAATAATTTTCGAGGACCTATTATTCATCTAGAAAACACAATTATTATTAAATGTTCTTAAATCAATTTCTAATTTTTTTTTTTGCCAACTTTAAAAGTATGTTACGCCATCAAAATCTTGTTATTTTAGCTGAATTTGAATTATTAATTTCAAATATTTTAAAACTAATAATTTTAATTTTTTTACTATATTCTAACGATATTTTAAACACTTTACTAACTATTATATATAAATTTAAAAAATATTAAATAAAAACATAATATTTAAATTTCTTAAAGATAATACATTTAATTTTTTCAATATAGAAAAGCAGATAATAAATTATTGAGGTAATTTTATAAATATGGTTTTGAGGTATTATTCTAACTTTTTATGCCATGTAATCTGAATTTGTAATTTGAAAGTTTGCTTAAAAGTATTTATATATGTTTTTTTGAACAATATTAAATAAATTACGATGTAATTTTTTTAAGTTGTTGAGGTGTCATCTTAATAAAAATACTTGATACTGTAACCTAAAAATATAAAAATATAAGGTTAAGTGTAAAATGGTCAATAATATTATCGATATTAATAGTAATTTTGCCTTGCCATATCTTTTTTAAAATCAATTAACAATTCTGTAACAAAATTGCATGTAAAAATATTTAGACAACAGATTTATTTATTATGTAATATCTATATTATGAAATAAATATTAAGGTATTTTCAAAATAATATTTGTGTACCAATAGTAGAACCACATCCTATATTATCAAATATCAATTATTAAAGGTTTAAATATGTATTTGATTTCAACAAATATATCATATTTTGATTGTTGTCCTTGTAATTTTTTTTGTTTGGAATTAGTCTCTATAAAATCAGAGACTTTGATCTCTCCCGTTAAATCAACATTAAAAGAATGACGAGTATTCTAAAAACCCCTAAACCCTTCTTTTAATTTCTATTCATTTTTTCATTATAAAATAACACTAATTATTTAATAATCAATAGCTAAATTAATATATTACTCATATAAAATATTTTAATTTTTAATATATCATAAAAGATGATGAATTAGTGTAACACATCAAAGAGGAAATGCCTTAAAACATGCATATATTAGTAAGTATAGGAATAATTTTGAATTTGAGGATTTTTGTCATTATTTATATATTTTAAAAAATATTATTTTCTTTAATTAATTTTATTTATTTTGGTAAAATATTGATTTTGAAATTTACAAAATATTGCACTTAATTTTCTTCATACTTGTGTTTGGTAAGTTTTGTCTAAGTTATACATATTTAATTGATTTAGGGGTTTATGTCTAAGTTATTTTATTTTTAATATTATTTTAGTAACAAATAAATAAATCAAAATAAGTATGTAACTAGTTGAGTCTTGTAAAAAATAAAATAAAATAAATGGAGTTCAATGAGTTAGATTAATATTAAAAAAAAAATCAAATATAACCTAATATACTAAGAAAGCGCTACAATAGAAAATAAATTGACAGATGAAGAGTTAGTTGCACCTTCAGAGAAAAAAAAAAACAAATTGATATCGATGATCGATCAATGTCTAGAGAACTTTCTTCGTTTTCTCCCAAATTTCAGTATGATGTTTTGTATATTTAGTTAGTCAATTAAACATATTTTCTCATATTTTTAACCATCTCAATTTCTCTATAAAATATTTGATTTCTTCATTTCTAAACTTCCTTATTTTGCACTGTTCTTCTTCACCGCAACTCCGATTTGACTGAAATCAATGCCAAAACAATCATATAAAAAGTGGTTATTTTATCCACTGATTGGTTTTCTGATTTATGGTAAGTTTCCTTGATCGAGTTTTGAAATTATTTTTTAGAGTGTCTTCTCGTAATTTCTTTTTGACGGTATCTATAAATTGTCGAGTTAGATAAATTGAAGGACAAAGAGTCAAAGAAAACAAATTGTTTGCTCGTGAAATCATATTCGTGTGTGAAAGCGTCGAAATAATGTAAGGGGTGAGAGAGTGTTTGAATTCATGGGTATAATATATTGTGAGATGAACGGAAAAATCATATTTCCCAATGATTCATCTAGGACTCGCTACGTATGACAGTAGCCTTTTGAGGGATAAATTACTTAATAGGAAAATATGGAAATTGTGAGAATAAAATATGGAATAGAAATACTTATAAGGTGTTGATTGATTTAATTTCTTTAAATGTATGGTATTTGATATTATTGTGATATTGGGTGTCAAATGAATTTTATGTATATGTTTGATTAGATGGGTTTATGTGATGTGATAATAAAAGATGAATGCATTATGATAATTTTATGTGATGATGATGATGTATGATTAATAATTGTGATGTTATAAATTTGTGATAAGTTTATGTGATTAGGTATGATTGATGATAGTGATCCTATAAATTTGTGATAAGTTTATGTTATTATGATGATTTGTGATTAATGATTGTGATGATATAAATTTGTGATGAGAATATTGAAGTAATTCCATAGTTGATGAAATAATGGCGATTCCAATTTGTATTCTAGATGACGGACTTAAGGGGTATCATAGGCCGACGAGGGGAGAAAATAAATATTGAGAACTTGT
>NC_021163.2:41389396-41402010 GCF_000331145.2 Cicer arietinum | reverse complement strand
AAGTT
Organism: Cicer arietinum; assembly: GCF_000331145.2. Lineage (NCBI taxonomy): Eukaryota > Viridiplantae > Streptophyta > Magnoliopsida > Fabales > Fabaceae > Cicer > Cicer arietinum. Next base: position 41,402,005 of record NC_021163.2, on the reverse strand, counting down.
AGAATGGTACCAAATTGTGAAGTAGAATCTAAGCTCATGCATAATATTGTACTTTTTAGGATTTTTGTTGTTGTGATTAATGTGTTTCAAAAGTGATAATAAATTAGCTTTGATGATGTAACGATATATTGACTTTACTTAGTGATTTTGAAATAATAATATGATATTGTTTTCTTGAGTATTTTGATATATCATGGTGTGTTATGATACGGTCTATTATGATTTTTTGTATGTTCTTCTTACTTATATTACACTATCAACGTGATTTCAAAACTCGCATCTTTCGTTGTTTGTGTTTGATTGGTTTGGCCATGCGTTTGCAAAATTGCAGTCATTACAGGTTATTGAGTCTTGAAGTTCAAATTTGGGAGGAATCCCGCTCTGATAGATGATACCAAGAATTAAGAGTTTCACTTTGTATTTTACTTATTTAATTACCAATGACTTTTTATATGATAATCTTAGTATTAGTAAGTTTTTAGAATTAAATTAAAAAATTATAATTAAATCAAATTCATTTACATTAAAATATTTTAATTGAGGAATAAAATTTGAATTGTTCCACATGTATTTCGAGAAACATGATATCCTAAATTAGTTATACAAGTTTTATTTTCTTAGAAACCAATTTTCTTTTTCCGCTACGAATTTTTCTCAAAAAATCTAGTATAAATTATTATATATGTCATTTTAGGATTTAGGGTGTCACAGTTTTCGTTCAATTATTTTATTCATTTAATTAATTAACTTAAGTACGGTATAAACATTGAGCAACTGAGTCCCTTCTTATCACATAATTCTTTTAATGGAGATTCATCTTTATGTGCATAAAAGTTGCTTGCAAAATGTTTTATGTGGATTTCGCTTCTAGAACTGTTGTGTAGAAATTTATACCATTTTTATGTTTTACTGCAATAAGATGTTGGAATAATATATGTAATTGATTGAGAAAAGAATGGATAAAATTGTAATTGATTGAGAAAATAATAATAATAATAATAATAATAATAATAATAATAATAATAATAATAATAATAATAATAATAATAATATTTTATGCTTCCATAGTTTGAGAAAATATTGATTGTGTGGGGAAATCAGTTCTTTATCATGCTAATTGAGTTTGTTCTCTGTGAGTGTGACTCTGTAAGGATTAAAACTCTAGTCCTTTGAACCAAACTATACCTTTGGAGTTGGACCTTATCTAATCTAAATACCTCTGGACCTAGGTCTCCACAATAATTTTTATAGTTCTTTAAGTTATATAAAAAATATATTTGTTATTTGAAACAAATATATAGTTACATGCAATTAGCATTTAGCTATTTATTTTTGTTAAGTTAAAAGTATGTTATATTTGTTATTTAAAACAAAAATATTGATACATGCGGTTAGCCTTTAACTATTTGTTTTTATTTTGTTATAATTTTATTCAAAAGATCTTGATTTATGTCATTATTTATGTTAGTCTTTCTTACTCATGACTTGGAATCATATATCCATATTGAATGCACATCGTCATGTTGTAGTTGGTATATGTGAAATGAAATTATGAGTCTCAATTTTAAAACATTTTAATTTAAGTTAAAGAATATTGATATATGCAAATTATGTTATTCTTACTTTCTAGTCTTTGTTTTCTTTTTCTCTCCTCTCTTGAGATTTATTTGAATTTTTATTTATTTCGATTTTTTTGTTGTTTTTACCTCTAGTTAATCTAAGCATAGGTTCCTTGTTAACTATCTTGTATTTCTGTTGAGTCTGTTACCTGCTATACTTATAGTTATCTGACAATCACTTAATGTTAGTTCTACTGCCTTGTAATTCTAATATCTTGTATTATAGTTCATGTTACCTTAATTCACTATACTAAGTTCACTGCTACCTTAATTCATGTTACCTTGTATTGTAATTCTTCTACCTTGTTACGTGTGAGTGTGACACTACAAGAAAAGATTCATATACCTACGGAAAATTACCCACGGATGTCAGTTAGTGGATAAATTATATAATATCTATAAAAAAACCGTGAGTAAATTTGTTATTAAGTAATTTAATTTTTTTTAATTGGTTTCCACGGTTTGTCCGTATGTAAAATAAAAAAAAATCCGTGGGTAAAATTAAAAAAAAAGAAACTCAACTTGAAGTTGTCAAAATTTAATCGTATTTTTTGTTACCACTGATTATCCGTAGGTAATATCCGTGGGTAAATTGAAACTATAGTTTTGTATATTACTTTGTTTTTTTTTCAAAAAAAAGTTAAGGCATTTGTTAGAAGGCATTTCTGAGTTCATTAAGCAAACAAAACCCTTCGCAAATCTGAGTTCAGTAAGCAAACCCTTCAACGAGTTCTGTAAGCAAACAAAACCAATCGTAATCAAACCCTTCAACGTCGTTCAAACCCTTCGCAATCAACACCGTTCCAACCCTTCGCAATCAATGTCGTTCGCAATCGATCAACGCCGTTCGCTGTTCGCCGTTCGCCCTTGACCGCCACTTCAAATCACAAGTTATGTCGTTCGTGTTCGCTTCTCTGCCACTTCAAATCAACGCCGTTCGTCCTCTCTGCCGGTACCGTTTTTATTTTGCTTGGAATCTGATTATGTTTTGCTTGGAATCTGATTATGTTTTGCTTGGAATCTGATTTTGTTTTGCTTGGAATCTGATTTTGTTTTGCTTGGAATCTGATTTTGTTTTGCTTGGATATTGTTTGCTTGGATATTTTTGCTCCCAAATCAGCCGGTTCTGACAGGCTCCCAAATCAATCGGTTTTGTTTTCAAAACATAGGCATAAAGTGGTCATGTAAGGGTGTGATTATATCTGTTTCAAAATAAACAACCAGATTTGGAGCCTTTAATGGACACAGATTGGATTGATCCAACACCACCTATATTGTTGATTAACACTAGTTCAAAGTAGTCCCTCCCATTCACACTGAACCTAGCCCCTCCATGCTTTTTGCAAGGAACCCTGCCAAAAATACAATCAAAACATTTAAATTGTCACAACAATATAATTAACATGTCATTGCTCTAACACAATGAATGAGTTTAAGTGTATAATAAGCTCTAATTATCAATAGGTCGAGAATACTGAATTCAAATCATGACTAAAACAATGTTTAGTTGGACTTTACTTAACTTTTAGCCGAACTCTAGACTAACAAGATGTGTTTTCTTGATAAATCAGAGAGTTAATATAAAAAACATGTCATTGATTAAATACATGTCTAATATCTAACAAAAATAAGTGTTTGATCCCAACTTATGATAGAGTTACTTATGATATAGTGGTAAAGAAAGGAATTGGTTACCTGATAGGAACCTCAATAGAGGTAAATTGGAGTACTATTATTATCTTGTTAGTGGAATTCAACTTATAAATCTATTTTATTTTGGAATTTGTCTTTGGTGTTACACTTACAATCCCTTGGAAGAAATTAGTGAAATGAAAAAGGAAGAAGATTTGGAACAGGTTGATACAAAAATCTTGGCTACAAATTTAGAAGAGAAAGTTTAGTAAAAAAAATTATGTATTTATAGTGGCTGATTTGTATTGTTGGACTCTTTGAATGTTCAATTCCTATGTAAGTGGTATATGTAAAAAGAACATTTCAGATCCTAGAGTATTTTTTTTAATGTGTTTTTATTATTAATTCAACACTAATAATGAGTGGTTTCATTTTCTTAAATAATAACATAATTGTCTTATATAGTAAACTATTTTGGTTATTGCAACTTGGATATTCTCCATATTGAATTAGAAAGTGATCATCATCGAGAATCAGATCTATCATTATAGACAATCCTTTTTTTTTCTCCTTAATTAGTGGATTCAAATTTTTCTACAAATATCACTTCAGAATGCAATTTTTTTAAGTAGAGAGAAAAGGTTCTTATATGCAAACCTATTTGGTATTTTTGGTTTTTATTTTTTACAGTAAAAATAAAATAGATAGCTTACTTTTAAGGGATTTGTGCAGTATTATACATCACGTTCATGTGTTATTTATTTTATCTTTTCCTTTATTATGAATCTTTTATGCACATGAATGGAATGAGAGCTGATTGGAATTGGTTGCAATTGGTTGGAATGTGTTCTTATTTGTTCTTATTTGTTGCAAAAGGAATGTTAAGTTAGTTTGACAATTTTACAGCAATAACTTGTTATAGTTAGTTTGACAATTTAAGTTAGTTTGACAATGAGAGCTAAATTATCTGCAACTAATTTTACAGCAAATATTTGCATAACTATTTATAGTTAGTATGACAATTAGTTTATGTTTGGAGAACATTATTTTCAATTTGAACTTTGAGTAATAACTTGTTTGAGGTTTGTATAGGTATCATATTTGATATGTAAAATTACATTCTGTTCACAGTTTCATCGCTCCTCAATTATTTGTTTATCCTTCAAAATATGGATGGCTACCATCCAGATCGTAGTTGGGTATATGATAGACTTTATGTTCAACGAGGGGGGTTGAAACCAGCCTTCGCAAAAGGTGTTGAAGAGTTTATAACGAAGGCAATAAGTCGAAATCAATTTGTAAAAGATGGTGGCATCAGATGTCCTTGTCACAATTGCATGTGTAGCGGTATATTGTCTGCAAGTGAAGTCAAACTTCACTTGTATAGGTTTGGGTTCCAACCAAATTATTGGTATTGGACTGAGCATGGTGAAGAAGCCCCACATATTGACCCAGAAAATATTCCAAGTAGTAGTGGAAATATTGATAACGATGATCCGTTTACGTTAATCCAACATATGGTCGATGATGCAAATCAAATTGGAATGTTCCACAGAAATGTCTTGATTTCTTTGCAAGCATGCTTGTAGATGTGTGTCCTTTTAAGGATTCACTTCCAAAAATATTTTACCAAGCGAAATCAAGACTTTTATGATTTGTTAACTGCTGCAAACAAACCCTTATATGAGGGGGCTTCTGATTCAAAACTTTCAATATGCGTGAAACTTTTAGCTTGCAAATCAAATTGGAATGTTCCACAGAAATGTCTTGATTTCTTTGCAAGCATTCTTGTAGATGTGTGTCCTTTTAAGGATTCACTTCCAAAAAGTTTTTACCAAGCGAAAAAATTGGTGACAATGCTAGGATTGAAGTCTGAGAAAATTGATTGTTGTGTTAAAGGGTGCATGTTGTACTACAAAGACAATAGTGCAGATATAGAGTGTAGGTTTTGCCATGAACCTCGATATGTTCCTCGTAAGCCTGGGATAGGTAACCATAAAGACATTCCAGTTAAGAGGATGTTCTATATGTCGATCACTCCAAGGTTAAAAAGATTGTATGCATCAACAGAAACTGCTGCCCAAATGAAATGGCATCAACATAATTGATCGAGTTCAGGCAGTTTACGTCATCCATTAGATGAGGAAGCTTGGAACCATTTTGATGCAAAGTATCCAAACTTCGCAAATGAACCAAGAAATGTAAGGCTTGGTTTATGTTCTGATGGCTTCACGCCATACATTCAGGCCTCTTCAACCCCATATTCTTGTTGGCCTGTTGTTGTGACCTCGTATAATCTCCCGCCCGAAATGTGCATGACTAAACCATTCATGTTTTTGACTTGTCTCATACCTGGACCATCTAACCCAAAAGCAAACATTGATGTATATTTACAACCGTTAATAGATGAGCTTAAACAGTTGTGGAGTGAAGGGACTTTGACTTATGATATATCCATGAAACAAAATTTTGTAATGATGGCAACCTTAATATGGACAATTAACGATTTTCCTGCTTATGGCATGTTATCTAGATGGAGTACCCAAGGTAAGTTGGCATGTCCGGTGTGTATGGATGGAAATAAGGCTTTTACCTTAAAATACGGTGGCAAAAATTCATGGTTTGATTGTCACCGTTGTTTCTTACCTCATAATCATGCATTTAGAAGAAGTAAAAAAGGATTCACTAAAAATAGGGTTGTGAAAGATGAATCTCCTCCAATATTGACCGGTGAAGAAGTTTGGGGTTGGGTTCACAATATTCCACGAGTGATAGATACTGCACATTCTAAATTGTCGGGATATGGAGTTAGCCATAATTGGACTAAACGAAGCATATTTTGGGATCTTCCATACTGGAAAGATAATTTATTAAGGCATAATTTAGATGTCATGCACATAGAAAAAAACTTCTTTGATAATGTGTTTAACACTGTCATGAATGTTAAGAACGAGACTAAGGACGATGAAAAAGCACGAATGGACTTGGCCATCATTTGCCAACGTAGCGACCTGGAGTTGGTTCCACATAACAATGGAAAAATGAAAAAACCTAAGGCAAATTATTGTCTTACGTCTAATGAGGCAAATAATGTTTGTAAATGGATAAAGGAGCTTAAGATGCCAGATGGGTATGCGTCTAACTTGGCAAGATGTGCAGATGTTAATAGAGGACAAATGAATGGGATGAAAAGCCACGATTGTCATGTATTTATGGAGTGTTTGCTTCCATTTGCATTTAGTTCATTGCCTGACCATGTGTGGAAACCATTAACAGAATTAAGTCAATTCTTTAAGGGCTTGTGCAGCAATACCTTAAGACATGATGAATTGGTCAAATTGGGTGAAAATATTCCATTCATCATATGCAAACTTGAAAGAATCTTTCCACCAGGATTCTTTGATTCAATGGAACATCTTCCAATTCACCTACCGTATGAGGCAAAACTTGGTGGTCCAGTTCAATATCGATGGATGTATCCATTTGAAAGGTATTTTTATATTCACCATTAAGGATTTCATTTTTTTTTTCAAGATATTTTCACATTTATTAAGTTATTGCTCTCGCTTTTCCAGAATGATGGGTGATTTTAAGCGCACAGTGAAAAACAAGGCTAGAGTGGAAGGATCAATATGTATGTCATACTTACATCGAGAGACAACATATTTTTGTTCCCACTATTTCAAAACAATCTCTTTGTTTAATAGAAGCCAACGTAATGAAGGTGCAAAATTAAATGATGTTGTCACAACAACACTGTCAATTAGCAATCAATTAGGACGTCCTAGTGGGAAGGCCCAAACACATTGGTTGAGTGATGCTGAAAGAAGGTCTGCTCATGTACACATCCTCATCAATTGCAACGAGGTCAAGCCATATATTGAGTAAGTAGTATGTAAGCACACACCCCACATAATTACCAAATACATGTAATAACAATTCTCTCATTATTGACAGCGCCTTTTTGCACTCTAATTCCATTCTTGAAGAAGATCCTATATCTCAAACTCGTATACATGGAGAATTCCCAGAATGGTTTCGTGCGTATGTAAGTGCTTTATTGAAGTTTGTTGCAAATAAATTAGAACTTCTCACCTAACTATTGTGAATATCATGTTTGTATAGGCCATTGACAAGGAAAATGGCGTGACTGACCCTAACTTGTTATCATTAGCTTGGGGTCCTAACTCAATGGTTAAAACTTGGCACAAGTATTACATTAATGGGTACAAATTTCACACAAAAGCTTGGTCTCAGGGTAAGAAAACCATAAATAGTGGAGTTTATGTGAAAGGGGTTACTGGAGGAGGGGAAGATGATTTCTATGGAGTCATCCAACATATCTTCGAGTTGGAGTATTACAAATTGCCTCACAAAGTAGCCTTGTTTTATTGCCAATGGTTTGATCCTAGACGGAACAGAGGAACCAAAGTTCATCCACAATATGATATTGTAGATATCAAGATGAATCGAAAATAAGATCTCTATGATCCCTTCATAATTGCACAAAAAGCTAGACAGGTGTATTATGTACCCTATCCTGAAATGCGAACTGATAAGCGTCACTGGGCTGCAGTTATCAAAACAAAGCCTATGGGTCATGTAGAGGTGGATGGAGCCGATGAGGACATGCCATATCAAGATGAAGATATGGCACATGTTGAACAATTAACTGAAATTGAAGAAATGGTTGGCTTGCATGATGAAACACATAGCGATGAAGAAGTCAATGTAACGTTTGTTCCAAATATTCCAATTGATAATGATAGTGATATGGATGATGAAGATGGGGATGATTTTTCAATTGACATTTGAATTTTTAGTAAGTATAAATAGTAGTTGATTGTTTGTATAAATCTTCATATTCTACCTTTTGATATATTAGTTTTAGATTCAAGTTCTTTAATGTTGTAGAGTTGATAATCTTGAATTGTGTTTACTATTGTGTGTGCTAATTGTTTTTATTTATGTTATTTTTTATAGATGACTCCAAAAAAAAAAGATTAGACTCAAGCTTCCTTTGAAGAAAAATCGCATGATTTTACCGCATAAGGTAACTCAAGCAGCTCAGCAGGTACAAGCAACAATTGATCATTTTCCACTAGATGCCAATGCCACTACACCAACCTCACAATATGTGCGACATCCCACCCAACAACATGTTAAGCCTCCTACCCAACAAGCTGCAGTGCTTCCACTCCCACCTAATAAGGTGCATCAATCTGAACCAATTATAGTGATGATGCCCACACCAAATTTTGTCCCAAAAGACAACATTTCCCCGACTGTTGAGTGTTCACCGTCACAACCATTAACATCAGTTGCTTCACGACATACTTCAATTTCCGCTAATCCACCACCTTCAATACCGCTTGATATTGGTAATAAGACTCAAGGGTCAAGATGTGCAGATTCTAGTCATGGGGTTGCGCCTGATGGGAGAACAATGATATGGCCAGATGGTCGAGGGTATGTAACTACATAAGGATTAACTTTTCATTACTACATAAGGATTATGGTTCATTTGAAGTTATTTTTTTTTTAAATTGTTTGCAGGTGGTTACCGTGTAGGGTGGCCTCCAAGGCCCTCACCTCAGTCATTACATCACAATATGTTGATCCGTATCCTAGCTGGGGAGCAATCCCAGAATTAACTTTGGAACGTTGGTTCGACAAATTTGGTGTAAGATTAAGTTATATATCTTGTTAATGAGTTGAACTATTGTGTGGATGCTAATTGCAACATTATAATTTATTTGTAATGTAATGTTGCAGGAGAAAGTTGCTTGGTTGCCTGAGCACAATTTTCAGATTAAGAATATCTTCAATACAAAAGGATCAATGCGTCTTTCTGATATGTTGATGCAAGCGAGAAAGAAGCGTAAGTGTCCAACATGGATGGGAGAAACTGTTTGGAATGATCTTGAGAAGATATGGATGGATCCGTCGTTTAAGAAGATATCAAATCAAGCTAAGAAAAATCGTGCTTCTTCTAAAGGAGGAGCTGTCCATACTGGTGGATCTATATCCATTGCTGAACATACCATTCGATTGGTACACTTTTTATATTAAGGACATACCTACTATTTGCTATTTTTATTGTTTTGTTGTGTTGTTGTTTCAAAATGCATAGAGTTATTTTGCTGAAATATTTTGTTGTTTCCTTTGTTGCTGAAATGTGACTCACGGTTATGTTGTTTTTTATTTTTTGTAAGGCTGAAGAGTTAGGTAGAGACCCCACATTGGATGAGGTCTTTTTAAAAACTCACACTAAGAAGAAGGACAACTCTTGGGTTGATGAAAGAGCACAAAAAACATATGTAAGAAATATTAAATCATTCATTCATTCTTTCACTTGTATTTCTTGGAAAAGTAATTTGATTATGTTAAGTAATTTGATTATGTTAAATCATTTTCTATTTGAGTAGGAAACATATCAAGGTAAGTTGCAACAAGCTTCCAAAAATGGGGAAGCGTCTAGTAGTTGTAGCCAAGTGGTTAATGCGGAAGCTCGCTTAGACATGTGGGTCCAATCTGTTGGGGGGAAGAATAAAGGGAGGATCTATGGTGCTGGAGATAGATCCTCACTTTATAGACCAGGTGTCGCAAGTCTAGTCCCAGATTCTCGTCCATCTAGAGGTTGTGTCAATGTCTTGTCTCAACACTCTACCGAGATAGCTGCACAGATAGCAGCATTCGAGGAGCGAGCAAAAGCGGCAGAACACGAGGCACGAGAGGCGCGGGAGGAGCTAAGGAAAGCAGAGCAACGTCGACAAGAGGATGAGCAAAGCACTAAAGAGCTCCAGATACAGCTAGCAACATTGGCAAAAAGTGTTGCTTCCATACAGGCTGAGTCATCCCGTCGTCGTCGTCATCCAGATTAGGACGAGGATGAGTATAACGATGATGACGGCGATGAGTAGTACTTATTTCATTGTTAGTTTCGTATAGTAGTACTTTGAAACTTATGGTAGTGACAATATGTATTTTGGTTATGTGTATTTTGAAACTTATGGTTATGTGTATTTTGAAATTTATGGTAGTGACAATGTGTAAGTTATGGTAGTGAGAATGTGTATTTTGAAACTAATGGTAGTGCAAGTTGCCCTTATTTTGAAATTTGTGGCAGTCAGGAGGTGTAATTTGAAAATACTATTTAACATAATATTTCACTTTGTTTTGACAATGATGTTTAATATGCTTACAATTAATTTTAAATATATATTCAAAAATACAGGAAACCGTAAAAAAACAAAAATAGAATTAAAATCATTTTTTCATTACCCACGGACAATTCATGGATAAAATTATCAATATTAAATATAAAATAGTAGACTTGTCACGGATGATCCGTGGGTAACGTAACCTACGGCTTTTCCGTCGATAACTATCTACTAATTTACCTACGGAAAATCTATGGGTAACGTTACCCACAGACAATCCCTAGGTAAGTGTGTCCCACAGCTTGTCCGTCGGTAAATATTTTCCTACGAGCGATTTAACTACGAACTCGTGTCCGTGGGTAATCCGTAGGTAAATTTACGTTACCTATGGATAGTCCGTGGGTAAAGGTAAAATTTGCCGTAGGTAATAACAGTTTTTCTTGTAGTATAAAACTTATATGCCAATATATCTCAGTTATAGTATTTAATGAGAGTTCATCTTCTTCTTTTTTTTTTATTTGAAATATAGCCTATTTTAAGTTCTTTGTTTTAATTTTTTAAAATATTTCTTATAATAAAATTTTTAATAAAAAAACATTAACACGAGGTCGCTATTTTCCGACCCCTTAATTTAGGGAAAAAAATCCATTCCTTCACGAGTTCCTTTTGTTAAAAACTGTCTAAATACAAAAAATTAGAGTAAACTAATATATAAGTTTTAAACTATGGTACAATTTTTTTTTTAAAAAAAGATGTTGCGTACTTTTTTTTTCCTTTTAAATAAGTGATTTATTTATTAATTATTTTGTAATATTCAATCAACATGTTTTACTGCAGGTCAATAGGGTCCTTTTAATATGTAGATTTATGTAAAATAAATTAAAAATGTCGAGCCAACCTGCATAGATAACTATTTAAGTATTTTATGTTATTTTAACAAAAAAAAAAAATTTATCAAATTTTAATTGTTAATTTATAAATATAATGAAGTGTTCATTAGTTTTTCTTATACCATTTAACATTGTTTATTTTTTCTATACCACCTCTTTATTTTTAAAGAATATTATTATTTTGATCCTTAAAACTATTGAATAATTAAAATAATCTTTAAAAAAATATAACTTATTTATTAAAGTTCTTAAATATATAACTTATTGTTAACATAGTTTTTTATTATTACAACGTCAAATATTAAATATTAAATTGACTGATAGTCTACAAATGTGCACCATGTATTAGTGTGCTAGGAAAACTGCCATTCATTTACTATGTGATTTTTTTTATTTTTGAAAACGAAATAACTTCATAATTTCGGGTCAATTAATAAAAAAACAGATATTTACTTCCCAACTCCCAGTCTCTTTCTGCACACCAATGAATGAATCAAATAATCAAAAAGAATAATTCTTTTCATTGGCATAAATCACTCTCAGATAATTAAGCCATTGAAAAAATTATCAATCATGCCAAGCTGAAACCGATTTCTACTTTTGTCCTGATATCTTTTGTTATGTTGCTCTATACAATCTCCCATTTTGTTTATTTACAATGAAATTGTTGGATTTTGAATTTCAAAAACTATTTAAAATTCACAATTTATGCCACCGAAGATATTACTGGGTTTTAGTTATGTTGCCTCTGATTTTGATAAAATGTTTCAGTTTGAAGCAAATAGAAAAGGATAAAACAGTTGGAGAATTAACCCATGGGAGAATAATGATAAGAATTATATTCTTAATCGACTTGTTGATTATCTGTATAACTATTACAGTTCCAGCAATAATGTGAGATATGTTTGAGGTACTCTAAGTAAGTTGTGATTGCTACCTAGAGTATTAGATGTCAGATACATGGAGGTTGACAGATCCGTGGAGGCACATGGAGGCTGATATATTCATGGACGTGGAGGCACACTCCCGTAGAATTCAGAAGATAATTCATGAGATAAGCTATTAAGGTATGTCATTCATGGCATATTTAAATTAAACATTGAAATTTAATATGTCTCTTTTGTTTGAATGTTGAAATCAATAAAATGTCTGTTTATGCTTACATGTTGTGTGATTTTAATTTTGACATGCTAGACTATGTGATGTGAACACATCTGATTTCAAAATTAAGTAACTTAGTTTTAATTCTAAAGTTATTGTTAAATGATTTTGAAAAATGTGATTTTTATAGTCACTCTAAAATAA